>NC_056729.1:1833232293-1833432293 GCF_019279795.1 Protopterus annectens
TTTTTTAAAAATGCTCATATTAATTAACACTGAAAATATCTTAATATTTATTTATGTATTGTATATGTGGGGGTTTAAAATCTGTATTGTACAGGTTGTGGTAGTCTAATAATGTTACCATAAAGCCAAGGAATCAACAACCATAACAAAAAATCATAACAAAAAATCAAATATTATGTATTGTTATATATAATGCAATATAAATGTAAAAATAAAAATAAAAAAAAAAAAAAAAAATGTAAAAATGTTGGTGGAAGATAAAATAAAATTAAATTGAATTAAAATAAACTATTAACATATGGAATGTGAAATGTAAAAAAGGAAAGAGAGGACACATTACCAACGTATTTTGTGTTTTTTGTGTGTATAAAAAACATGTTTTTAAACTGTGGCAGCCTTGTCTACAAGAATAGCTTTGATGTTAATATATTCATTGAGACCAGGCCTAAAATTTGATTTCAGTCTCAACTGCCATTTAATCTCTTTAACTAGTAAGTGGTTTTTCAAATCACCTCTATCCATATCCATTTTAATGGTTTCTAAAATGGCAAATTTAAAACCCACAAAGCCCACACATTCCACAGAGTGTTTGTAAAGGGCACTCATCTCTTTTTTAGTCTTAATGTCATTAATATGCTCGTATACTCTCTCTTTGAGTGCCCTCTCTGTTTTGCCTACGTAAAAGGCTGTACATGTGGCGCAGGTGGCTAAATAAACTAACATTCTAGTGTAACAGTTGCCCTTGCTAAAGGATACCTTACTATTAAGACCATTACTAAGTACTGTACCCTCTGCCTCATTAATATATCTACATTGTCGACAACTGCCACATTTGATCGTACCTTTCCTTGCTTTTTTATCAAAATCAAATTTTCCTCTTTCAAATAACCTCTTGAAATTCATACCTGTCTTGTATGTCAAAAGTGGTTTGTTCCCCACTATAACATAAATTTCTTTATTAGTCTTTAAAATGGACCAATTTTCCTCCATTATTCTAGTAAAATGTTCTGAAAATTCATTGTATTCTATAATACATGCTTTAGGGAAGTTCTTCGTGTTAGTATTTAAATGTTCTTTACAAATACATTTCTGCCCCAACAGTGGTTTATATTTCAACCCAATTTCAATTTAATTTTATTTTATCTTCCACCAACATTTTTACATTTTTTTTTTTATTTTTATTTTTACATTTATATTGCATTATATATAACAATACATAATATTTGATTTTTTGTTATGATTTTTTGTTATGGTTGTTGATTCCTTGGCTTTATGGTAACATTATTAGACTACCACAACCTGTACAATACAGATTTTAAACCCTCACATATACAATACATAAATAAATATTAAGATATTTTCAGTGTTAATTAATATGAGCATTTTTAAAAAAACATGAAATAGGTTAACCAACATTGAATTTTATTTGGTTGACCTTATTGAATTTTAATTATGTTCATTTCTTTATAGATTTTTATTGTTACTTGTATTTATATTAAGAATAATTTTGTATAAAGTATATAATTGCTTTAAAATGTTAGAATTTCATGTATTCATATGCACAGTTGCACTTTAACACTTTAACATCTAAATTTCAAAAGATATGTAGGAATTTACCAAAGGGTTAAATGTTTTAGGTATTTTAAGTGACTAATTGTATAATTTTAATTTAATTGAATAATTATGTAGTTCAAGAACAGTATAAAAATGTGTGGCACTGATAATGAAGTATTCTGAAGAAATCTGCTTAGGGCAGATGAAAGCGCTCAATCTGGTGGATGTTGGTGTAATAAAGCCTTAAAAACGTGTTGGAACGAAGTTTTTATTGTCCTTTACATATCCAGGAGTCTACAGGGGTCTTGTTAACAAATGAGGGGACAGAAGATGAGGAGACTCACCTGCAGATTACTGCAGCAGCTCATTTACCATCAAGTACAAGGTACTGCCATGGGAGCATCTTTTGCACCCATGTATGCTAACCTGTTCATGGGCTTTTTTGAAGTTGAGTTTTTGTATAGCCTGATTTTTTTTTAATAGCTATGTTATTTTATATTGTAGATATATAGATGATTTGATTTTTTTTATGTAAGGGGGGTGCTGAAATAGCTCCCCAGTTTATAAATGATTTAGATACAAGCCGTTTTCAGATAAAATTTGATGGCTTACTGATAGGAAAAACAGTTAACTATCTAGATGTCCCTTTGACTATTAGGAACAATAAGATAGTAACCAACATACACAGAAAAGGGAATTGGAGATTATAATATTTTGGATAGTAGTAGCTGCCATCCACCACATACTTTGAAGGCACTACGTTATAATGAATTTTTGAGAGTTAGCAGGCTATGTAACAATGAGATGGGCCTAGACAAGGAAATACAAACATGTATTAATTTCAAGCAAAGGGGGTACGATAAAAATGATATTTTAGATGCTCTTCATAAAATAGATACCAGCTTATTTCATAATAGGCCTTTAGTAAATAAGATAAATGATAATAGAGAATTTAATACTGTGCAGGAGTGTAGAAAAGTTTATTTTGTTACTGTATATAATATTTTAAGTGAGAAAATTATTGTTGCCATTAGATATTATTGGCCCTATTTAATATGGAAGGGGTAAAAAATCTTTGTAGACTGTAACTCTCTCTTAAGAGAAGTAGAAATATTAAAGACATGGTGGTACACAATGGATTTTTTTGAAAAATTAAACCTACAGGTTGGATGAATGTGGCACCTTCCCTTGTGGAAGGTGTTCGGTTTGTTCCAACATTACCAAATGGTGTAAAATTCTGTTCTTCTGCTTTTTCATGTATAACTCAGTCAGTAGTATATGCTCTGTCCTGCCCCTGTAACTTGTTTTATATAGTGGAGACTAAAAGAATATTCAAGCTACAGTTGCAAGAACATATTAGAGACATAAAACAGTAATGCTATAAGCCCTATAGCGTTACCTTTTTTTACTTGTCATAGCAGTGACTTTTCACTGTTAAAAGCCTGTATTTTGGAACATATATCAAAAACAGATGAAGTGTTAATGAAAAAGAAATTATTGTACAAAGAAACTGTATATATTTTAAAATTTAATACACTATCTCCAGCAGGTCTAAATAGCGAATGTAACTGGAGACTGTTTCTTTAAAATGTATATATGATTATTTTAATTGATGGTTGACTAATTTAGATGATTGTTTAAATTAATTGTGTTTAAGTGAATATGTGTGTGTATATATATGGATGTATGGTGTGGCATATTTTGTAACTCCAGGAAGGCTGTGTCGAGGTGCCAGTGTGTTATTCAGTGTGAATAAACTATTTAATATAAAATCAGTGGCATTTTTTTTTCGTAAGCTTTGTAGTCTGGTGTCTTTCAACACTTGCTTGGTGTTTTTTTTATACTGCAGATGTCAAGCAAAAAGCATACCTATCAACTTGTTAGTATAGAATTATGGACAAAGCAAAAGTAATTAGTGGTGGGGAAAGGCCCAAAACCAGAGGACAGGTTTTAAATATTGCCCATATACTTAGTTGACAAAATAACAAGATTTGCATTAGCAGCCACTTTCTTAAGGATTTGACATCTGAAAGTCAAATATATGTTATTATTTAGTAACTTTAATCTTCAATGATTTGCCAAAAAATCTAATTTTGTAAGAAATGAATCAAAAATAGGAGGTGAAAATCTGCACATTCAGTGAAATTCTGGACAGCTGTGGGGTATTAAGGAAAGTAATAACTGAAACACATAATGTAGCTCACAGTTTAGCTTTCAGTGCATGTACCTATCCTTACCTATGGTCAGAAGCTTTGAGTATTGACAAAGTATGATATCGTGGATAAGTGCTGGAAATAAAGTTCATGTGCAGACCTGTTGGGCCCGCACTCAGAAATCAGAGGAACTGCTAGTTTTATGGATTGAGAAGAGCCATTTGTGGTGATATGGGCACCTACTGATGATGTCTCCTGGTTTGCTCCAGTGAGAGGTGCACCATGCATGATCCACTGGCAGATGCCTCGAGGCCACACTCAGGACATGCAGAGGAAATTATATTCTGTCAGCCTGACTAGGAATATCTGGCAAATCTGTAGCATTAGCTGGGGACTCCTGTTGAGGATAAGAAAGTCTGGTCTGCTCTGCTCAGCCTGCTACCCCCACAACCTTCAGAAGAGGGGGTAATTTAGAAAATGGATGGATGAGATGGAGCAGGTGCTACAGAATAGTGAACAAGGTACACAGTAGCTGACAAAGCCACAAGTCACACAATGCCTCTCACCCCTGCAGTATTAAATATTATGCAACAAAGAAAGCCGCAAGTCACATAATGTTTCCTAGACTGACTCTATTGGCTGAATTGTAGGTAGGACATCTGGTGCTCTGGCCAGTTTCCCTAGAGTGTTGTCTCCACAAAAGTCTTCCTAAACTGGGGACCAAAAAAATGGTCTTCCAAAGAAAAAAAAATTCCAGTTACTAACATGCTGATTATTAAAGAAAACTGCAAATGCAGTTCTTATTTTTCATTTAAAATATTGACGACATTGTACCATCACCCACAGCTTCTTAAATTAATCCTTGTACTGCACTTACACCCCACTGGCAACTGCTGCACCCCCTTAGCAGCTTGTACCCCCTTCAACTCCCCCTAGTTATGGCTCTGTCTATAACATCAAATACAATTTGTATCCAATACCTCACCACATAGGTTTCATTAATCCAGGTGTTTTCACCTACTTTTTTCTATGTTTGCAAGTTTTGTAGTATTTGTGAAGAGCAGCACCAGAGCATTGTGAAAATGGGCAACAGTTTATTGTGATCTTATATAAACATTTACATTCTTAGTTAATTTGCAGTTTCAGACATTTCTCCTTTCACAACCATGACATAGGTGAAGTAGGAACCCTCTAAATCACCTGCTGGAATGTGCAGTGTGTGTGTGTGTGTGTGTGTGTGTGTGTGTGTGTGTGTGTGTTTCCCATGTCAGGCTGGCATACTGTCTAGGACTGGTTTCTCTCTGCTTCAAACCTACTATTTGATAAAGTGGGTCATTTATTTTCTTGTCTGGTGTGGGAGTGGATTTTTTATTTTATTTATTTTGGTAGTATTCACTTAAAACACTTAATTACTGTAGTTTTATTGCAGTTTCTAGGTGTTACATTAATTTTTGCTGGGGTGAGTTTCAACGGTAGTTTGTATGTTGGTAGGCTAGGTTTTAATTTTAACATTTCTGTGTAAATTTGGTGCTAGTTTGACATTTGTGGATAATGTACAGCATTTACTTTTAATATTTGTATAACATTTAGCACTTGGTATTTTCCCAGTTCTCATTAAATTAATTAAACTGCTGATGATACAGATACGATATACATAAATATCTGATGACATGGGTAAAGTGCACATAAATTTAATGTAATATACTATACTATAATGCAATATAATATAATACCCAGCACTGCAGCCAGGATATCAAAGATGCATTTTATTTTGCTCCTTTACCTAGGCCCACTGTTAAGACAGCTAAATATATTAGTTTAACTGGATTTCTACACAAAGAAGGTGAGGGACAGAATTACACGAATGCACGTATGTGGTGTGTGTGCGCGCGCGTGTGTGTGCATAGATAATGTGGGTGGGTATACATATCCTGATGAACTGTAAATCAAGGTGAGATACTTTAGCACAACAATAGTAAACATTACCAGTTTACACTACTAACTGCAAAAACAAACTAATACTACTATTTAAGCTAGATGATTATTGACAGAAAAAGTAAAGAGAAAGTAATACAGGTGCTAAGAAAAAAAAAACTATTTCCCCTTCAGGCTACTGTCCATAAAGCTACCTTAGTACAAACCTTAATTCATTTAAGTCAAGCACAACTCACTGCATTACAGCAGAAAATCTACTTGCCTTGTCCATGAGAATGTCGTGTTACAGACTTGTGTCACTGAATTAATATTGATTTTTCTGACTGACTGTGTTGGACAACCATCAAGAATGGAAGGCTTTGTCATTTTTTATTGCCAGCTCTATGCTACGACTCTAACCTGCTCACACTCCCTCCCCCCTACCAGATTTGAAGCCTGTGGAAAGGCAAAACACTTGTTTTAGTAACTCAAGGATCAATTCAGTATTTCATCAAGTTTACAAGCTGCAACATTCAAGTTTGTATGCACTGGTTTCATAGTAATCATAACTGCTTAAATCAATATCTTTCAAAACATTAAATCATCTCATAACTCAAACTGTTCAGAATATTATGTATTACAAACAGTAAAAGCTGATATGCTTTTATTAAAATGTGTAATCACTACAAGAAATAAAGACTTTCAGACATAGCAGAGATAAGTGACAACTGCCTCAGCAAATTCAGTATATTTTCTCATCAATGTAATGCTTACTTATAGAAAAAAATATAATTTCCACTAGGATAAAAGTGCCAATGAGGGGGTGGGGTTTGGCATATTGGTTAAAGTGTTTACCCCACGTACGCGCTTTGAATCTCATTTTGAGAAGCATGGTTAGGCTTAAAACAGCTTCCTGGAGTCATTAGCTTAGTAATTATCTATGAACCTATCGAATGAGCAATCGATAAGGAAGGTATCAAGTTCTTATCAAAGGTGACAAAAAATATATATATATTTTTTTTGCCCTACTGTAAATCAAAAGTGGACTACTGCAAACTCATTAATACAGAGTCTCTTGCCTTAACTACAAGTACAGATGTCCATACCACTCAGCACCTCTTTCATATTTGTCCAGATTTATTCTCATATTTTTGGTCTGTTCCTCATAAAATTTGTGGTTTTCAGGCAAATCACTGGGATGATCTGAGGACTGAAGCCACTAAATAATGACAAACAGTTGAGTTTCAGACTTCATATCCTTCAGATGCATGTTAAAACAAAACAAGAGAATAAACCAGCCAGTTCAAATGGTGCAGCAACAAAAGTAGTCCAACTGTAGAAAAAAGAAGCTCACACCAAAACCATGAAACGTTGACAAAATGTTTAATCACGCCAGTACTTCCAACAAGAGAGCGGTACTTTCACAGAAATACAATCCGCTTCATCAGGCATCAGATAAAACTGTTCTCTACAAAGAGCTATTTATACTAAATAGTCACATGATCAAGCAATTAGTCAAATGTTATTAAAAACAATTACAAAAGTTTAAAACAATTTCTAATCTAATTACACTGAATAAATTTGTATATGTGTTTGTTCAGGTTTCAAAGTAAAATAGATAAAATCCTCTTTATTCGCACAGTAGATTAAGCGCTTTCATTAACTTTAGCCAAACACTTCGCCAGAATTAGTTAGAATTAAGAATGATGTTGTTAATAGAAGATAGTCACATTACCCCCCCCCCCATTTTATCTGAAGCACATAATAACATGGGAACAAACAGGCAAGCAAATAGATGTAAGAACAAATATAACAAGGCATGCTGCAGATATGTTCTAACTTATGACCAAAATAGTTCTGTTATTAAAAAGATTGTAAATAGGCATTGGTTTATTCTGTCTCATGTTCCTGAATTACAGAATGTTGTTGTCTTTCGGCTTTTCCCAGTTAGGGGTCGCCACAGCGGAACTCCGGTCCGCTAATGATTGACAGTAGATTTTGACTAATGCCAAGGTGCCAGCTCAACGTTCAACCTTAAACGAAGACATGCCCATTTACGCATGTCTTTCAAACGCCCACCCAACAGTGGGGAGGACATGCAGACTCCACACAGAAGGCACTCCCCGCACTCCAGCTGAGAATTGAACGGGAGAAACTCTTGCTGTGAGGCAACAATGCTACCGCTGCACCACCGCGGATTCCTGAATTAGAGAATGTATATCTTGAAAAACCTTTATTTAAACAAGAGGTGTTCTAACTTAAAGAACAAATGATGCTACAAGGAACAGCATGCCTATAATGTTCAGCATGCCTCAAAGAGTAATGGTACTCATAAATGTAAAATGTGTTTTTTCTAAACATATTTTTACTCAAACACACTTTGACCAACTTAGAAATACAGTTTTTTTAAATTACTGCCAGTGGCAATTATGACAAAAAATTTTGTAAATTTATGTGGCTTTATGTACAAAATGCAATTCATACTACATTGGCAAAACGAATCAGAAACTGAAAAATTGCATTGATAATAACTTCTCTGAAATAAAGAGAAAAGTTACAACTAATGGTTTATATAAGCATATTTGGAGACAAATACTTCTCAATTTAAAATTTTTATATAAGAAGCTATTCGTGAATCTTTGCATGGAGGTGATATATATAATATAATTGAAAGCTGTGAGAACAAATGGACTGTTCTCTTGTTGGAAGTACTAGCGTGATTAAACTTTTTGTCTACATTTCATGGTTTTGGTGTGAGCTTCTTTTTTCTACAGTATGTTAAAACAAACCCTGTTACTCAAACAACTTTGTAAGTATACACATACAGTACTTAAAATATGTCCCTATTTTTGGGCCTTTGACCTCCAATTTGTCAGGTTTTGTCCAGATTTCTTGCACTAAGAGGTTGAAAGGTATGCATATGTCCAAGGTTTGATTAACAGCTCAGGGTGATAGGGTAGCTGGTTGGGAATGGATAGGAGTGTGTGCTGCATCTCACTTGGCAGCAGGGGGCGATGTTGTCAAAATGCTCCTACTACAGCTTCACCTGGAGTAAGGTCCAGTATTACAACACTTTCATTAGCAAATCTAAGGAGTAAAGTCTGCCAAGCAGTGTGTGTGTGTAAAGACATAGTTCACTGTCCAGATTAGCAGTCATTGCACTGCATCTTCCTGCCTGCAGAACTACTGATATAGTAGCATAACCCATGTTTTATGAGTGCTGTGATACCTGGGTCTGAGCACACTGTGTTTATATCCTATGATGCTGAAGACTAGGAGAAATAAATGAGCAAATAAGGGATAGGGAGTTCATTTCCATGAGAGGATGGCAACCAAAATATATTTTTAAAGCCGTCCCTAGACCCTTTCAGCAACTATGTAGAAAGCTTCCTTGAAAAGTAGAATGCCATTGTTATTCTGCTTTCTTACTAGATCAGGTTGTACTTACTGCCCTGCCTACTATAATCTATTCCTTGCAGAAAGTTTACATCTTGTCTGATGTGGAGCATACTCTAGCCTGAAACACAGCACCTCTTTCATATCATAACAACCACAATATTAAATTACAGCTGCTTAAACAAATACTAGCCATCATCCTGACAGGATTGGAAATGGATCACATCTCTGCTACAGTGCTGACTGCATCCCCTTAACAGCTGGCGCCAGAGGCAGATGCCCCTTTCATCCTGCCCTAGTTACAACTCTGCTGTAGCTTCTTGCTGTACACAGCACTGTCAGCTGGAGGATGGCACACAGCACATGCTCATAAGCAAGCTCATGGCTCCCTAGCGTAGCCATCATGAGGCTTTTCTAAGTAGCAGTGGACAACGTACAGCATCATCAGTCTTCCGTAAGCACTGAAGTAAAACATCAAATTAATTTATACCCAGACAGAGGAAAGCAGATCTTCTGCAGGTCAGTCTTTTGTCCCAAGACCAGCCACTAGGTACTCCAATTACTCACTGATCCAGGTTCTCCAGCACATACTAATGCTGTGCTCCTGATCTAATGGGGCCATTACGAAACATTTCCATCTGGAAATTTTGGGCAAGAACTAATTAAAGATTCTAAGTGATATGTTCATACTACAGTTACACATTATTTTAGTTTTGTTCTGAATTTTAGGAACTCATGGTTAATTTATTCGCATTTATTAAAAGTATTTAAACACTTCAGTCCTAGGCATTTTACAGAAAAAAATACATATCAAATATCCTCTCTCTCACCCCAGGTTAGTAAGAAATGAAAATAATCCTCCAGCTAAGGGCAGACAAAGCCAGAAAATCTTTACTCAATAGCATTTTCATCTAGTGGATTGAAAGACGATCACAAACAGAAATGAGTAACGGTCCCACCCTATGTCTACTTCATGTCCTGCTGGGCAGCACTTGTGCCAGGCATGGGATGTTAGGGGAACCTAACAGCAAAAAAAGCCCCTTAAAGTACAATTGTGTACACTTGCCATAAATGTAGATTTTAGAGTGTTCCTGACTTGTGGGATTTCCCATCACGGAAGCCCTTGACTGGCCCAACTACCAGAGAATATTTTCCACGCCTACTGAAGCCAGCAGATGCCCTATCCAACACCACTACATTTGAGAATAAAGGGAGATGGCAGTCATCATGACCTCAGTATTTTCTTGCCCACAGCAAGTAGCAGCCCCAGTACATCCTTGAGGTAGGGGTCTAGGACCCTGGATTTCAGAATAAGAGTTAAGAAGGAAGGGGACCACCCTAACTGAGATGGTGAATGTCCAAACATATCCCATAGGTCAGAGGGGAAGGAGGGAGGGAAAGAATACTGCAAACAGTGAATGCACTCAAATGTCTACATGTGTGCCATAAATGTACAGTTGTGTACACTTGTGGCAAGTGTACACAACTGTACACTTGTGGCAAGTGTACACAACTGTACACTTGTGACAACTGTACACTTGTGGCAAGTGTACACAACTGTACACTTGTGGCAAGTGTACACAACTGTACACTTGTGGCAAGTGTACACAACTGTACATTTGTGGCAAGTGTGCACAACTGTACATTTGTGGCAAGTGTGCACAACTGTACATTTGTGGCAAGTGTGCACAACTGTACTATGTTCTTTGTGTTTTACTGTTACAATCCTGACTTGTGGGATGATTCCCAAAGCTGAAAGGAGGGTAAATGGAAGGATTAAGGAGAGGCAAGGATGCCCTGCAAAATGACAGTGGTAAATCCTGCTCTGGATTTGGAAAAGGCAGGAAGATGGTAATGTTTGGTAAAGGTATGCACAGAGGACCAATTAGTTGCTTCCAAAATGTCCTTGTGGCCACTCCTTTAAGAAAGGCAGCAGAAGTAGCCCTAGTAGAATATATCCTCACCGCACCAGGAGGATTCTTAATATAATGGCTGTAGCAAAAGGAGACACACTGGGAGATCCATTTGGAAGTAGTTTAGAAACTGGTCTCCTCTCAGAACTATTGGGAAAGACCACAAAAAGTTGGATTGACTTCCTGACATTCTTAGTTTTGTCCAAGTAGTAATGTGGTTGCTATGCACATCCAAAGAAAGAATGATCCTTTCTCCCTTGTTTTGAGGGTTAGAAAAGAATGTAGGCAAGTGTATGGTCTGGTTTAAAGAAGTCTTTGTCACCCACCTTGGGCATAAAGAAATGGTTGGTCCTGAGAAATACTCGTTATGGGTGGAAAATAATGAAAGGTTCCACACAAATAAGGTCCTGAAGCTCTTCTAGCGGAGATAATGGCTAGTAGGAAAGCAGTCTTCCAGGTAATGAATTTTATATCAGAGGAAGCCTCCTGTTCAAAAGGTAGAAGGGTGAACTTCTCCAGAATAAAACTGAAGTCTGGGGGGGAACATGAGGTTTTCTGGGAGGCCTAATGTGGACAACCTCTCTCAGGAATGAGCAATAGCAGGTACTAGTGCTGCCTTGGCCAGTCTGGGGATATCAGAATTACCCTTGGCCCCTCTTCCCTTATTTTCAGCAATATCCCAGACAGCAGTGGCATGGGGGGGAAGGCACAAAGAAATAGTTCTAAGGAAAGGAAAAGGCATTCCTCTTCTAGGCAGACTTCTTTTTGTTCATGGAGCAAAGCTTTTCCAAGTAAACATTTTCTTTGGTTGCAAAAAGGACCACCTGTGGCACACTCCATTTTTTGGGTATGCTGAGAAATACTTCTCCATACAGTTGCCACCAGATTCCTGCTGAGGTAACCTGCTAGGTGATTGTTTTCTTGCCGTAGGTACTGTGCCATAAGGTGCAGTTTTAGAGTTTGCTGTTTCCCAAAGATCCATAACTAGGCAGCAAAAGGGGTATGATTGGGTCCTCCCCTGCTTTTTTATGTACCTCATAGCTGTGATATTAGCAGTCTTCATTTTTCAACTTGGAATCTCGTCTGCCTCCAGTCTGGAAGTTGTTGTAGTGGGATCCCCGGGCTATTTCTGATGCATCTGTTCTCAAAATTTGCTCCTGAGGAATGAACCTGAATGGAAGGTCTGGATTGAGCAACCATGCTTGGACCCACCAGACAAACTCTTTTCTGAGGCAAGGAAGCAGTTTTATTCTGAAGGTGAGAGACTGAGAATTTTGGCTGTACACATTTTTGATATACCACTGTAGTTTTCTAATATGCAGTCTTGCAAGGGGGATCATGAGAATGCAAGATGCCATGGACTGCTGGGCCCCTAGATACTCTCTGGTTGTGAGGTATTTCTTGACAAGAACTTTTTGAAGTACAGAGTTAGGAAGGTAACTGTCTGCAAGGAGGAAAGCCTTCTAAAGAGCAGAGTCCAGTAAAGCTTCCAGAAAGACCATCCTGTTTGTAGGTTTGTTTGAGATTTATGGGTATTTATGGTGAATCTCACTGAAGTTAGTAAGTTTTGGGTATAAAGCAGGTTTGCTTTGAGTTTTTCTACATTTGTTGCCTAAATGAGGCAATTTTCCAAGTAAGGGTAAATCTGAATTCCTTTGGTCCTGCAGAAGGCTGTCATCGGGGGTAGGGATTTTGTGAAAAATAGCCAAAGGAAAGAGCACAGAACTGATGATGCCTCATACCTGCTCTAAAGTGCAAGAACGTCCTGTGCGATTCTTCTATGGGGATGTGGAGGCATGTTTCCTTTAGATCTAAGGTTACCATGAAGGTACTGCAGGAAATCATGGGCAGCAATTTTTGTAGACTTAACATTTTGAATTTTGGGACCTGTGAGAATCAGTTGAGCCTTAACAGGTCTAGAATTGGCCAGCATGTACCTTCTTTTCAGGGGACTAGTAAAAGTCTGTAGTTAAAACCTTTTTCTTATAAAGCATTTGGTTCAGGTTCCACAGAGTCTTGAGTGCACAGAAGCTCTATTTGGGTCAAGTCCTCTGCCTTTTGGTTTGGAGGTTTATCTGGGAACCCTGAGTGGATCAAGGGTTGTTTGAACTTGAGTTTGTAACCTCTGAGTGATGTTTAGAACCCATAGTTTCCTGGTTAATAAGGGTCCAGTTTTTGTGAAATAGGGACAGTTTCCCCCCAACCTGGGGGGGGGGGAGTGAGGAAGAGGGGTGAGGGATGGAAGAAGAGGGAAGGGAATGCCACGCAGAAGTCATTATTGCTCCCTGCTAGGTTCCTGGGGATAGGATTTCACACGGCCTGTTGGAGTCTGTTTGCCACTGTCTAGGCCACTGTATTTGGCTCCTTTTCCTATGAGGTCTCCTTAGCCGAGGCTTAGTGTGGGGGTGGTTGGAAAAGACCAGTATTCGGTAGGGTAATTCCAGCTGAAAGAAGTCCTTGACAGTTTGCATGGACTTGGTCTTATCTTCCATTTTCTTAAGGACAGCCTCAGCCTTGGGACCAAAAAGACAGTCTAAGGAGGCATCCAGAAGACTGGACATGACATGTTCAGGAAGGGACTGCTCCCTCAGCCAGGCATGTCTTCTAACAGCAGAGCCTGTGACTGCTGCCCTGCTGGAGGCTTCCAAGGCAACACAGCCACAGTGCAGTGAGTGCTAAGCCACTTGAGAGAAGGAGTTGAACAGCTCCATTAATTCCTTTTAGAGGGCCTTATTTTCCATCCTCATCAGTTTGTTTCATTTGGTCAAGAAGTTTCCTTAGAGCAAGAAATGTGGACAAAGCCATGGGGGGGGGGGTCAAAGGCCCAAAAACAGGGGCAGTTTTTAAATATTGCTCTCACAAATGTAGAAAGTACATAGACTACTAGGTTTTGCATTAGCATGAATTTTCTGAAGGGTATGAAGTTTAAAACTCAAATGTCTGTCATTATTTTCTGACTTAAATTTTCAAAGATTTGTTAGAAACTCAATTTCATGAAAAATGGACCAACAATATGAGGCAAAAATCTGTACATTCTGTGAAAATCTGTACAGTTGAGACATATGAGCAATGATGCAAGATTTTCTTTCCAAACTTAAAGCTCTGCTTTCTTTGCCTGTTGGTAAAGGATTTTTTGAAGAGATAGTTTTTGCTCATTTAGGGCCTGGAGTCACCACTTCAGGATGATCTGCCACAGGGTTCTTAAGGTGTTTGTCAGAATCTAGAACCCTGTAAAATCTTTCAGGCTTTTTGGGGGCAGGAGAAAGACAGTCTGGTTGCAAAGAGGAATCAAGGAAGACATTGTCTACCACCTCTAAGACTGGGGCATGGCAAGGAGTTTTTCTTCATGGAGATTTAGGAATTCCCTAATCCTCTTCTTGGATTGTGGGTAGTCCTGAGCTTCCTATTTGATGTGCTCCCGCAAGGGTATTCAATGTTTTCACAAAGAAAATATTCTCGGTGGGTCTGAGGCAAGATTCTCCTCATAATCAAAATCCCCATAGGAAGCAGCAGACAAACTCTCCTCAAAGGTGGGCTCATCTTGATCAAAATCCTCCTCGGAGTCTAAAGAGTCCAAAAACTCCTGTGATGGGGTATCTCCTCTTTCTTTTACCAAGGGATGCTTTAGGGGTAGGGAGGTATCTGGATCTGACCAAGGAAATCAAGTCCTCAGCTAGCCTCACTAGGTCTTTTTGGTAAGCCTGAAAGTGGGAGCCAGTAGGCAAAGGCTGAGGTACAGTGGGTGTAGCTTTTTGTGAGAGGCCTTATGTTTTGGTCTAAGGCCTACTTCTGTAGTAATAACTGGATGAGCAACAGACAACTCCCACAAGTGGTAAGCTGAGGTGATGTCCTGAAGACCCAAGAGCTGTCTTCACTTTTAGAGCTGTCATCAAAAGCCGGAACCTGTGAAACATTCCAAGACCCAATGAATGAGCCAAGTCCTTTGGCTTGTGAGGAAGTAAACAGACCCAGAGACATATCTGACTCCAAATGGGTCTCAGTAGAGGCCTATGCCACCAACTCAGTCACTGAAGTGGGCTGTGAAGGCGGTTCATGATCTTCAACAATCATAAGCTTCAGAGGACTGGCTGACAGTGAAATAAGAGTCATCTGAGGTCCTAAATCAGAATATTATCCTTTTTATGCCTAGGAAGATGATCATCAGCTCAACCAGTGTATGACATAGTATGCAAATGCCCTGATGACTCACTGAAATGTTTAGCCAGAATCTCAGCCATACTCTCGATAGTTCTGCTATTAAAGAGAGCACAAAACCAGTAGTTAGGGACTTTGTGTCCAGGACCCAAACAAGTCACACACAAAAAAAAGGGAAGTCCTGGTGTGTTATCTGTTTGCCCTAGTGGAAGCAGTTATTGACTTTCTCTGACATTAATCAGAAAGCACATAAAAAGGTCCTCAATACAGTACTTAGCTTTAGACATCTTCTTACTCTGATGCAGACCAGCCAACTCCCTTTATACCTAAACCTAATGATGTCAGATCTGGTATCTGCCAGCTTCCGGAGGAAGGGAAAATATTCTCTGGTAGTCAGACAGGCTAAGGGCTTCCATGGTTGGAAATCCCACAAGTCAGGACTGCAACACTGAAATACAAAGAATATCAGCTGCTCTCCATCCCTTCTCACCAAATGATTAAAAAAAAAATAATAATACAAACGACCCTTCTACAAATTAAACAGTTTGACAAACCATGTGAAGCAGAAATATAATTTCATCATAGTTTTTATTTCAGTTCTATTTCCCATCTGTACAGATTCAGCCTGGTTTCATTTCAGTGTGCTTGGGTTACATTTTGTAAGCTATACAATGTGGTGCTGCAGTAGATACTTGGCTTTTAAGTACTATAATTCAGCGACTTCTATATTTATTAAAGCATGGACTATGGAAACTGCCATGCCATTTACTCTTTATACTGTTGATCATCATAAATGGATCTGTCAGTCAACTAAATAAAATGGGTACAGTGTATATTTTATTGAATACTAGATTGACCGAATCACAAATCATTGATGAAAGCTCACTAAAAACGTATTTCACTGAAAACTTTTTTTTTTAGAATCATATATTTCATACAGCTAATCACTAAAATGTGTGTTATCTAAAGGCGGAGTACAAGGGATATGATAAATACCAACAAGGAAGGTTGGCATTTTTAAATAACTAAGAATCAGCATAAATCAGAAATACTCCTTTTACGATTCACAATAACTATGTAGTACAAACTATACATTCAAGGCTACTTTATATATTTATTTTGTTAACTGGGGTAGTGCACTGATCTCCATGGACCTTTTTCAGGCTCAGGCCATGACTACTGCCTGGTTAAGTGAGTTGCCCAAAGTCACACTCAGGTAATGGAGACAAGGGGAATCAAACCTTGGACCACTGAATCACAAGAAACAGCTTAATGGCTCCTTAATCCTCTGTGCCAGCTGATAGACCTACAAATACAGAAATTGGACCATATTCATTAAAGTTATCCAGAATGCTGGTTTCTTTTTCATGTTGGGTAATGTTGTAAAATATGGCTTAATATGGCCAGCACACAAAAAAAAACTTAGTTTTCAAGCTATTTTAAAATATTTAATTGGTTCAGTCTACATTTTTGTGTTGTATAAATATCCAGAATATTTTTCCTTTCACCAATAATATTTTTTGCTTCATCTGCAACAGACTTCAAATGCATCCAGAGGTAGCTAACTCCACATTGTTCTAACTTCCACAGCTCCCATGCTATTAGGCAGGAACTGCATTGTTACACACACCAGGAGGGGACTCCTTACCCAAGAGGTCCTGCACATGGAGCATCAACCTGCATGCTCAGGGTCAATGGGGTTGCATCTGAAAGGTACTTTAAAATGGGATAATCAGGTGGCCCACTGTCATTCTGCGCCTTTCTGAGGATTTTTTCTTCTGTTACCCAGGTCAAGATGCACATCCAAATACAAAGTGCAAACAGATTTCAAACACATTACCATACCATGATACACCATGGTAAATGCATTTTAAAGGCACATTACCATGGTAACAAGTGCATTTAAATATATTCTACACTGGCTCCATGCAAGTGTGAAGGACTTTGAGTATGCCTGCATCGCCATTGTCAGTCTAATTCTTACCCCCACATTCAACTCTTAACTTTCACATCTCTGAAGCTACATGCAATGCAGTCTTTACACATATTAGGTACAAACATCTACGTCTTTCTTTGAAACTGTTCATGCAGGTCTACAAACCACTATCCTCCTTTTAAAAGTTTGTTGTACTTCCCAAGTCCAACTAATGAGTCTTATTCTGTCAGATGCTGCCCTAAGATGGATCTTTACTATCTATGTATTTCTCACATAAAGCAGAGCATGACAAATGAGAATATAAAATCTCTTGCAAACCCACATCTCACAAAAGATACATATTGTTCAATATTCTCAATGTACATAATTCACACTGTTGGGTTCTGCGTAGGTGGTAGCAGTTACTGTTCTCTCATACAGGTAGATATCCGGTACTCATACTGAAGTCAGGGAAGGTACAAATGTCAGAATATGACTAATTATCCCTTCATGTATTACTTCCAAATCAATGTCCCAAATTACTGTTTGTTATCCCTGCCTTGTTACTGAGTCAGTATAGCATCTGAGTTCTGAAAAATATGTCAGCGTTTTTTTTTTCTTTTCTTCTGGGGACACTTATTTTATTTACAGATGATTCACATTTAAGGATGACAAGGTCTGGAATAACTGTGCCCAGGATCAAATGCCATGATAGACTGTACAGGCATCATTAAAACTAAGGTAAGAATGCAGGCTGTATTTTAAAATAAGCTAGTTAAAGCTTACACTGTAGGTCAAGGTTAGAGTTGCTGCATGTGCTAGTTAGACAGAAAAGCAAAGTAACAGGTGAGCTGGTTCTGAGCACAAAAAAGTTAAGGGTATGCATACTTAACGTAATCCACTATGGTTAGCTTTTTCTTTAACTCAGGAGTAGTAGAAAGATCGTTTCACCATGAGAATAAGTTAACAGCATCCACACAGAAAGCTCTGCTCTGAACCACAGTAGTCTGGCCAATAGCAGTTCAGAAAAGCAAGACTGGTAATAGAAATGCTTAAAATTAGGAGCTGAAAGGATACGAGTCAAAGGAAAACTAAACACCTGTCTGACTAAAGGCTTGTGTTGAAACAGCAGCAGTGATATAAACATAGTATGCCGGAGGTCTTGGGCTCGTGTCCCAAATGAAAGCTAATATCCTTTAATTTCAATGATTTTACAATTAAGAGATGTAATTTATACTAAAACAGAATGCAATAGCATCATTGTTACTTAATATCAAGTCTGACTGATTGCACATTAATTGAAAAATCACTCTTTAGCATACGTCTCAACTGTCCAGATTTTTGCCTCACATTTTTGGTCTAATGCTCACAAAACTTGTGGTTTTCCAACAAATCACTGGGATGATCTGAGGACTGAAGTCATTAAATAATGACATACATTTGAGGTTTCACACTTCAAATCCTTCAGAAAATGTATGTTACATAAACTATGTTACTCTAGCAACTTTCTCAGTTTATAAGAGCAATATTTAAAATCTGTCCCTATTTTTGAGCCTTTGTCCCCCCATTTTGTCAGGCTTTGTCCAGATTTCTTGCACCAAGAGACTCGGAGGTATGCTCCTTGGGCTTATTTAGTCCATCAGTTGTGAAATGTTCACACCTTAACAGTTTTAAACAACTGAAGAAAATTAAACGCAATCCTTCTAGAGACAGAATTTTTATAACTAGAAATGCTTTCCATAACAGGAACATTCTTGTACAACTGTAGCCTGAGACTAGAACTAAATACACTCTAAGAATGCTTAATTGAGTGATTTTTGCATAAAATTATATCCTAGGATAAGACATATAAGGTTAATGTGTGTAGGTTTCTAGCTGTGAGAATCAGGTGTGAAAATCTAGCAAAGAAAACAACTTTAAATGTGTCTGCTGATCAAATGACTGTCTCAGCTGTGTAAGATGGAAGTCTAAGAAACAATTATTAAACATGAAATAGCTTTAATGCAAAATCCACAGATATTTTACTATTGCACAGTGCCTTTCAGGTGTGCATTAAAATTTCCAGGGTATACAGTTGGATGTGGCTGCAGAAAAGAATAACTACTGCATGGTGTCCTGTAGAGGAACAGTGCAACTCTTTAGCGCTAAGTATCCTAGCATAATGACATCATGCTGCATCGCGCCTATGCCCAGCCAGTGGGCAAAACGAGTGCTGAAAGATGGAGCCAATATTATACCATGCATGCATCTAGGCCAAGTATGTACAGTGAAGTCACATTTGGGGTTAATGCCCATTAAAAGTATGCAACAAAAAATGGAAGGCATGCTTAACTAAGAAGCCCAGAAGAATAATAAGAAATACAGCAAAAAGAAAAGGGCTAAAAAGAACAAATTGTAAAAATAGAAATAAAAAAAATAAACGACAAGTGTGTGATCAAATTTACATATGAACGTAGTAAACGTCAGCCAAGTTTGTGCAGGTCTGGACATGATAATGGTGATTGATATCATTTAGGATATGGACAGGTGTGACAGGCATAGGTTCATAGGCTGGTACTGGGCTTATGGCCCTAGGGCCTATAAAAGCCTAGCCAAACAATTCCCCGGATCTCTTTCCACAATATTTACTTTGCTGGACCCTGGTCTAGCAGGGCAACTGACGTGATCCCCAGGGTGAATTTCCTATCTCCCATCCAATCATCAAGGTTCATTTTGAAGTGGGCCAAGAAGACACTCTGCTTGACATGTACAGGCAGTCTATTCCAGAGTATGGGAAGTTTCTGGGTCAGGAACCTATCCCTCCAGCATGTTTTGTTCATTGTGATGACAAGGTTTAGATCCTTGGAGCGTGTGGCTCTGAGGGATTGGGATTTCTTTAAGTGGAGCATGTCCAACAGCTCGGGGTTTGACATGGCCTTATATGTTAAGCAGAGATCACCTCTGAGTAGACGATATGCCACAGAGTAAAGCTGGAGTTTTTGGTCAGCATAGGGCATCTGCATTAGGCCTGGAATTATTTTAGTGATGTATTTCTGCGGCCTTTACAGCTGTTGCAGATGTCTTGCGAGGTACATACCAAATGGGGCGTTGTACTCTATAATGGGTCTAATGAGGGATGAGTACAGTGGGACAATTACCTCCTTTTTTCTGGATGAAAAGCCCTTAGTGATGAGGTGTGCCACATAGAAGGATTTCCTGACTGTTGTGGCGATGTGGTTATTGAAGGTGAGACCACTGTCCACCTGTGTCTCCAAGTCTCTCATCACACTTTCGGTGTTTAGTGTATTGCCACCTATGTGGTAATTCATGGGTACATGGTTTTTCCAAAGGGAATAACTATACATTTCTTGGCATTAAGCTTGAGCCCATGGCTCTGGCACCAAGCATCTGTTTTTGTAAGGCCCTTTTGTAGAATATCCACATAATTTGGGGATTCAATAATGGCTCCCAGTTTGCAGTCATCTGCAAACTTTGTTAGCCAGAATCACTTGGCCTGTACTTCAGAGAAGTAGATGCCGAACAAGAGCGGTCCCAGGACTGAACCCTGAGTACTCCACTTGTCTGGAGCTGAACTTGGAGTCTGCCACTTTTACAGTTTAGGTTCTGTCAGTAAGCCAGTTGGCAACCCATCGAGTGACATAGGGATTTACGCCCAGCTTAGTAAGTTTATCTATGATTCCAGTGGGGGATGGTGTCGAAGGCCTTAGCAAGTTCCAGATAGGCTGTGTGGACCACCTTACCCTCGTCCACAGCTCTGGAGACTGATTCAAAGAAGTCAATCAGGTTCAGGAGACAAGATCGGCCCTTCACAAACCCAAACTGGGTGGGGTTCAGTGTTTGAAGGTTGCCAATGTCTGTTTATAAGTTCCATGATAATGCGTTCCATGCCCTTGCAGATCAGGCTCGTCAGACTGATGGGATGGTAGTTCCTGGGATCCAAGCTGGATCCACCCCCTTGTAGAGTGGGATAACTGTAGCTGTGCACAACTCAGTGGGCACAAAGCCTGAGTTGAGGCTATGATTAAACATGACACTTAGGTGAGGTGCCAGGTCATTTTGTAGTTCATGTAGTACACAGCCCGGGATGTCATCTGGTCCCATGGATGCTGTATTCTTAGCTTTGGAGAGTGCGGTTTCTACCTGTGTAGTCATGATTATCGGAATTTGGCAATCCTTTGGTATTGAGATGGACCCTTTAGTGGGTGAGAGAGGGGTGAAGTAGGTACCAAATCAATCTGCCAGGATATTGGCAATATCCTTAGGATCAGTATATTTAGTGCCATTCTGTTGTAGGTCAGAGCAGATCTGAGCATTGCCATTTAGATTCTTGACATAACTTGACATGGCAGGTGAGTGAAATAATTATGACTAATAAAAACACATGCATAAAAGTAAATTAAACTAAATAAGCAGACACAGACAATGTGACTAAGAAGGTGGCCCTATGTCCACCTTAACCCACCAGCTTCCAATGCCTGATTTTTATTCATTTGAGTTTTGTAGAGTGGGCGTTAAGGGAGAGTTGTGGCACCCTTCCGTTACAATAGGCAGTATTCATGGGCAAGTCATATAGTGCACAGGTCACATTTGCTCAAGAATCATCTGTAAGTAGGCTGGCAGAGACTAGTAGAGATTCATACTTCCATGTTGAGATTCAGTGCAGTAACTCAAGCTACGCAACAGAAGATACATGCAAATGGCTGTACAATGACATGCAAATGAAATATGGGAGGGGAAAATTAGGTCCTAATTATATTAAAATATATGTAAGATGTCTATAATCATAATTTGTAGTCTACAGAGCAAATTGCAGAGTCGTATGTTTGATTATAAAAAGGGAAAACACACCAACGATTTAGTCATTGCATATAGCAAGAACACTCAGGGTCACAGTTGCTGTCATGTGGGACCATATTATAGCCCTGTGTTGCTCACAGGGTTGAGTGGTGCTAACAGCTGAAAAACTAAATGTTACCAATTTGGTTACCTTGGAGACAATCAGGCAGTTGTATGGGTCTTGGATGACATGCATCACCCACTCATGGAAACTACAGAAATGTGTTGCTTTCCTGTACCTTTGGTGATCAATGTATATACAGTCTCTTCCGTACAGGCAAAAGGTACCTATCAAAGACCATCTAGGAACATGTGTATTTCATGGGTCTCTACCTTTCCACACAGAGGATCATATATATCTTCCTAGCAGACCACAGGAGAGTGCTAAAACAAGTGCCTTGTATGACATCACCCACCTCCCCAAAGTAATCAATATCATAGATTGCAAACCTGTTGCAATAAAACCCCTCCCTGACCCACAATCTCAAATGCTTATAATCAGGGAGCTCTACCCATATTATCTGCAAAAGAAGTTGACTAAATTGACCACTTGGGCACAGGAGAATAACATGCTGAAAAATACATCAAAAACTAAGCTTGTGAGATTTGAGAGAGATAAATTGAAAGGTGAATATTTAATACAGCGCACAGTGATTTAAACTATAGATTCATTTAAGGACCTAGGTATATTTGTAGATCCAACTTTTACTTTTTCCAATCATATCAATCAATTGGTTAATAGTAGTTATAGAACTACATGTTGCATAAAAGATTTACAAAGTCTAGGAAATCAGAAATGATGAAGTCACTGTTGTTTTAAGAACAGCCTGGACACTTATTATGGGAGCAACTGTTTTGGTACCCGGGTTAAGGATGAGATCAGTTTTTTAGTCTGCACTTCAAGTCAAATCTGTATGCAAGTCAAAACAAGTACATAGGGTTCTTATTAAATGTCATGTAGTCAAATGTTTGCCTCAATCTAGTGTCTATTTTACTTTTGTGTATAAAACACTTTAGAAATGCTTCCAAATAAAATATCTTAAAACGTAATACTTTATACTGTAGTAATAGCAATACCAATACTGTAAGTACAGTGTAATATTAGTACAATAACTATGTTCATACACTACAGTACAGTAGAATGTTCCGTACAAAAAAAAATATGCTAAACTTATCTTCAAGCTTCACTTCACATTTCTGTGCTACAGGCATCACCCACAAACATTTTGCACTCTTTCCCGAACTTTCAGACCTCTACCAGACCTCCCACTGTCACCTAGACCCTAGGGAGCTGCAATGTCATTTACCCATGCTACTGTACAGCACATTAACTGCTTCAATACTGTACAAGACAGCAGTCTTGATCAGATAGCTAAAACAGCAATCTGTTAACCAATCAGATCCCCTGCTCTCCATGAAGGCGGAAGCAACTGCTCTAACAAGACGTGCAAGCAGCTTCACAAATAGGGAAAACGAGGAAAAGGAAATTACAACATAATTCTTCATTTTCAAGGTAAGATTTGGGCAATTTTAGAGATTTTTTATTTATTTTCATGTTATTTCCGACATTGCAGCACCCCATTCTTATCTATGGGTTGTCCTTGCATCAGATATCTGTAACCCAGGCACTGCCTTTATTGGCAGGCTAGAAGGGCATTAATGCCCATGTTTGAATATATATGTATGTATGTACCATTCCATGAACTGCCAAGCAGTGTATGGAACATGAGGGACTACAACCAATGTGTCCACACAGTACACAGGCAGTTTGCAAGGTATACCACACATCAGCTAAACTGCTTCTCCCTGTATACCAAAATTCCACATGCCGTGTAGTTGGTAAATAAAGGTATTATACTAATGTGAAACTATATGTTACATATTTATTGTGTCCACAGGTAGTAAAGCCCCTCCATGTTTATTGCCCATTGCAAGTGATGCTAGACACTTGCTAGAAACCTGGCTTATGGCACTTGCACAAAATACAGAGATTATGCTAAACACCAGCATAACACCACACATGTATAATCCCACATCATAGACGTATTGTTCAGCCTGGTCAAAGCCTCCTTCTGTTGCTTAAATGCACCATGTTAAGGGAGTGCAAGTATGACTCGGCCACAGCTTTCAGGATGTTCTTAGAATTTTTAATGCTGCATAATATGGCGGTGAGGAAGCCCCAGGATTCTGGCACATCAGAATACGTGCACATATGGCTAGCAGAGAAGGTGCAGCAACACAGTTGTTTTACAAGAGTGTAATGGGACAGCAACAAATGGCTGTCCAACACCCCCTACCAGACAGTGAAGAGTGCACTACATAGATAAAGCAGTGACATAGTCCAAATGTATGGGCTCTGATGAGCACAAAGTGACAAGCACTGCCACACTGTGTATGGTTGAGACACAACGTACATCAGACTTTCTCATGTTTAACACACAATATGGGCCCTGATATACACAAAGTGACAATACAGAGTGACACTATGTATGGTTGAGGCAAACTGTGCCTGAGACATTCCTATATTTACTACACAAGGAGGAGGGGGAGTGCGTCACAGTTGTCATCTTGTCCACAGATGGCTAGGAACACAATGGCACATGTATGTGTGCATGCACTAAGTGGGAGCATTTCACAGGGTTCTCAGGTATGAATCATGAGGTGGGTAGGTATTCTGTGACATATACTAATGAGGTAGGCATAAATAGAGGTGCCCTGAGGTGAATAATATTCTGTGTTAAACATAGCTTTCACCTGGAAAGTGTTTGGGGTGTCAGTACATGGCTGTAATCTACAGCAATCCACAGCCATTATGCTTGTTTACTTGTTGTACTGGGACTTGTGATCACCACTAGAAATAGTGAGTACTCACAATATACAATCTCATGATCTTGTGTGGGTGAGATCACACACTCCGCCACTATTGATAGTTCATCCACACCCAGGATATGCACAAACAGACCTACCTGGGTCAGAGTAGCTCAGGTATCTATGTCTCATTCGCAGCAGCAGGATCATCTTTTATGACCCATCATCTGCAGGTGTCATCAATTGTGCTGTGTTCTGTTAATACACAAAAAACATACACTGGGCTGAGTATGGGCACCAGTGGCATGCATGGCATGTCCATGCAAGTTGCAACACATAAAACAAGCCCACTTGTACTGCCACACTGAAATGGGCAGATATCTGATGTACCTAAATCAATATATTGCCAGCTGTTGCTATGATAAACCAATAGTGTTTATCAGCAGTTTGACCATGCAGTAATCTATTGTAAGAGGTATGAACCTGGTGCATCATCCATTGAGACTTATGGGGTGGTAACTAACCCCTGCATGGAGATCAAACACAGTGTCCTTGTTAGTGTTTTTTTTTCCTATGTGGCCCATGTGGCTGAGTACGCGGCTGTTATAGAAGGTGCTTTTATCTTGGCATGACGTAGCATGTCACTGTCACTATACAGTTTACAACACTGATACAATGAGTGACTGTGCCCCTCGATGGCATCTATGCGATAGACCACTGTCAGCCATACCTGGTCATGTTACCCCTGGTTAGCATGCCCCTCTCCCCCCATATATGGGTCCCAAGAGCTTGTGGGAGGATATCAGTTTTAGTAGGAGTGAAACTGTCCAGCCACTGCCATCCACCTTGTCCTGTAGACATGCAGAACAGAATACAAAGTTATAAGAATGTATATTCCCAGGAATGGTACAGTAACTGTTAGAGACAACCTGTGCAAAACATGCATGAATCAACCTGATCACTGTGAGGTTATGCCATAGAACAGATAAATAGATACAGACATACATAGATAAATACACCCATTTGTTAATAGATAGGCCCACTGGACACAGTCCCTTTTCAAGGCTGATCCATGAGCAAGGTCTGGATAAGTGACTTGCTCAAGGTCATACAGTAGGCAAATGTGAGTTGAGGGAATCAAACTCTGTATCACAAGAACTACAGTTCACAAACAAACTCTGGGCCAGCTGTCAGACAGAAATATAAGTACTGAGAGAGAAGCTCCAGTACACAAGTCCCTCAATTAGATGTTGTAAGTCAAATGAAGATAAATAAAACTAAATCAGATTAAAATATAAAAGAGGGATAACAATAAAACAGAGAAACAGTGAGAGAGAAAAAAAATCATTAGTGTCATGTCTGCATCTGACTATCGCACTAAACATCCGAAAGGTATGCAGTGATGCTGAGCACCATAATGATAGCTAAGAACAGAGTATCATGTGATCCTACTGGAAGATTTGGTTTAAAGGGTGCAGCAGATTACTACGAATGGCCTTAAAGAGTTAGGTGGCTATATTGTCAGTAATGTGTTGTTTTCTATCAGTGGCCAAGGATCGTGTGTGGCTCTGTGTAGTTTTGTCATGTGAGATAGGAGCAAAGAAAGGCTAAGTGGACATGGATAAGGTTACAAACAATGCAGGCCAGCAGACTAACCATGCCAGTCTGCCTTACCACCAACAAACAAGACAGAGATGTTAACATGGACAGCTGTCAGCATGTGGTGGGCAATTACTGTTGTGGAAGCTTATATTTTCTGTAGGACGGAACAGCAGTAATGTAAGAATGCAGTGGCATGCCATAAGTGGCACAGTCATGGGTATTCAATAGGGCAGTACATGACAAATGTGGGGAAATGTGTAGTATACTTAGAAGTTAACCAGCTACAAAGTAACTAAATTGCATGTCTTTGTTAAGGGTTTTCTTTTTTAGTCCAAGAGAAATTGATTCTGCAAGGGGCTCTCATTGCAGTGTCAGTTTAACACCTCTGCAGTAGTGTGGGGGAGGGGACTGTCAATTCCTCGAACTACAGAACAAAACCTTGAACAAAGGCCTGCAATTTAGCTACTTTTCTGGCTATAGCTGGATAACTTTTAAGTATAGTTTAAAACAAGGTCTGAGCCAAACATAAATGAGGGTGATTAGATACAGAAAAGAAGCAGTCGATTTACAGAAGGTAAAGAAGACAACAGTGACTCACAAATCCCATTATATGTCAATGGCATGGGAATTCACAGTTGTATTATGCTATGGATTTACTTCCTTATGTCTGGCATAAGTATACAAAGCATTATTGGAAAGAGAAAGGGTTGAGGGAGAACAAGATCATATTGATGCATCAAACCCCATTGGTAACCATGTTGTGGAAAACAGGCTAAAATTACAAATAAAGCACTGGAGTGATTTTGACGTGTTAAAATAGGTCAGGAAACAAAGAGAGTGGAAAAATCAGATTTTATTTTAGTTCTAGGGTGGAGTTTTATTTTCACTGATGTGAAGTTACATCAGCCATTTTTCCTTTTTGATTTGCTTAAGTACTTAAAGAACAACTTGCTGTTGGGTTCAGCTACTGAGATCAAGATAAGCTTATATTTAGGTCTGAAAGATTTAATAAGCAAGTAGTTCTATCGTGTTTATATGACTTATTTTTGAAAGCTAATCAGTACTTATTTTTCTATTGCTTATCTGAATAATTCTACAGTCCCACCATACGGCCTTATATGGAAATTACTTGTGTATTAATGCCTCAGCAGTATATGTTCTACAAACTAATTGCAAAACACTTTCCTAAGTAAAAAAAAAAAAAAGTTTACACCTCAAATTACTGTCAGTACCTTGATGGGTTTCTGACTCGACTTGGGTCCTTGATGAAAACATATCAGTCTGTTTTCATAAGGATGTCATTTCCTGTAATATAGTTTGAATTGGTAAAATCTAGGAAGATGACTTGGTAACAACGGAGTATGATGTTAATGTTATTTTAAAGATGATGGCATCATGATCAATGCATTTACAAAATGTATAAACACAGCTGGGGAGCAAAAAGATCTTATTTGCTCTAAACTGTTTTATCATGCTCAGTCTATGGAGATCCATCCAGCCATGTTCAATCTCTTTTTCCCATTTTGGACATGGACTTGGGGTGTCACTTCAACAGTGACAATCATCTAGAGCCAAGGTTTACACTGCTGGGTAGCTAGCCCTGCCACAGTAGTTCATCTGTACCACTCACTGACGCACATACATACGGCCAATTTAGAGTGTCCAATCCACCTACTGCATGTCTTTCGAATGTGGGAAGAAACCAGAGATAGTTATTTGAAATGCCAGTAGTCTGTCCAATCAATGACTGGGTAGTTAGTCTTACATAAGAATCGTATTTTCATTTATATTTACATCCTGGAGTTTATTTAGGAAATCTTCATGTTATAAAAAGGACAGACTGCTTATGGTAGGTGCCTATAACATTATATTCAGGACTACTGCTATTTATTATTGTATAAGCAATTTCTCATACAGAGTTGTTTTCTTAACTTCTGTTTTCTTTTACAAGTATTGAGACATTGCCATCAGATCTGCACCCAAGAAAGACGGTATATGCCCGAGGGCATTTAATCCATTGGTCAAGATTTCACTTGAACAAGGCCAGCAAGGTGCTCTGCCTCACATATAAATCTGTGGGGTTTGACATGGCCTTGTATGGCAAAGGTCACACCTCTGAGAAAGCGCGTGGCGACTGATAGAGCTGGAGTTCTTTCTGGGATGGATCCAAAGTCTGCAAAATCCCTATGTCTTAGATGTGTTGCCAGATACTGTCCCTTGTATGAGGGGTCTGTCTTTTGGCGGTAGTACTCTTCATATCATACCGTTCACCTGTTCTAATTTTCTCTCATTTTCCTCCCATTCTTTATAACTCTGGGAGTCCTTCCCATGTTTTAATCTAGCTTTTCTTTTTTTCTTTTCTGTCTTTTGGCTCTTTGTTTTTTTTGAGCTCTCTTTTTTTCTTCTAGATTTTTCTTGAGCTCTTTATTTTTTACTTATATTTGTAGTAGCTGTCTTTACTTTTTAAGGCTTTTGCCTTATGGTTTGTTTTTCCCTGGGGTCACCAGAGTTTGTTTATGGCTCCTTTGGTACAAATTGGACGCTGTTTTTAGTACAATTTTGCCTTGTTTGGTGCAATCATTCAGTACTGCAGCCTGCAGGTTGTGGTAGAAGATTCAGCTAAGTGACTGTTGGTTTGAGTATTGTTTTCCGCTGAGACCACACTAGTCTTTGGAAACACTAAGTGTCGGCTTTAGAAGTTCTTTACTGTGGTCTTTTTTTTTCTTTTGGGGGGGGTGGGCATGGGACCTCCCAGCGAGATTTTTTATGATCTGATCATACTGATCTCACCAGTGAGGAGATTCGCAACATAAACATTGTGATCCCATGTTTGATATGATTGTCCTATGTATTCTTTGGGATTGTGATGGTGACTAGCATGTCCATGGCATTTTGAGTTATGAACAACTTTTTGGGCTAAGGGTGGGGTTAGTTGGGTAGGTGTTGTCTCAGTCTATATAGGGGAATTTGAGTACTTAGCATGATGGTGTCGGTGATACATTGATCCCTTCTAGTGTTTTCAGGAAGGCCATGTGAGGTTCCTGAGTTTGTGAGTGGCCTGTAACATAGTGCTGGGGGTTTCCTCTTCTGCTCCACATCGATGTTACTCACAGCTGAGATACGCAGAAGGGCTGAGAAGGGATTGAATTTGCAGGCATGGCGTGCATTTTGGACTTCACATTGATTTTTTTTTTCCTTTTTTTGTTCTTTTGTGGTAGGTTTAGAATTTGAGCCTTGCCTAGCCTGCCTTAAAAAAGGGCACTATGGGTTTGCCTTGCCAATATAATCCAATCCAGGGGGTGCAAGGGTGGTGTATACTTGAAGCAAGCAGCGTGGCTCAGCATGTCATCCCAGGCAGGCAGACATTGATCCCCTTTTGAATGACACAGAGTTTTTAAGCCAAGTTGTAAAGCTGATCATCTTATCTCTGTATTGTGGCATCATTCTTGGTGAAGGTTTGTGTGTTATGTATGATTTGAGGTTTGTGATGGTACTATGTGAGACTGGGTCTATAGTGTGTGTGGTAACCCATGTATATCTTAGATTTTTTTAATACATTTTGGATCTTCAAACCAGGCTTCAATAATGATAGAGATATCAACATTTACATAGCAGTGAGAAATTAGAAATTACACACTTCATGGTACAGACTTGTGGCATTTTGCAAACTCATGTTTATGTTATTCCTTATCTTGTGTGTTTTTTCAGTTCTTTTGTTTTGGATTTTAATGTGGTATAAAAAGAACTTCCTGATCAGCAATTGTACCTCCAAAGGAGAATGATGAATTCTGTGAGCTTCAAGGTACTCCAGATGGCCGCATATCTTAATGATGAGGAGTTCTGAATTGCTTATCACACTAGTCACACCATCTGCTTGTCTCTGACTGAATGCTACTAAACACTGTCTTGATATGCAGTTGCCATATGAAGTGACAGGAGGATTTTGCTTAGTAAATATGTTCTTCTCACACTTGCTAAGATGCATGATAATCTCACTATATCCTACTGCATAGCTAATCTCACTATATCCTACTGCATAGCTAAGACAGAGGGTCTTCTGAGACCATGTACTCCAACAAAGTTTTAATTACCCTTAATCCTTTAAACTAGTTAAAATGCCCCTAATGTTGGCCCCAGTCAAGTACATGACTATCACAAGTTGCTTCTAAAGATCACTAGGTCTGTACCACATTGTACACAATGAAGTCACAAACTGATAAGAGTTTTGGGGGTACTGCTAGGTCACAATGGCTGCCTTATGGGCTTTTGCGTGTCTTGTTTGCTTCAGTTTTAATTCTGGGCGTTTTGTTATTGTAGACTCTAATAAGATAACCAGGTAATCCTAATCTTACTACTAGAAAGGCACTGAGAAGCTTAGGGACATTACTTATGCAAGACTATACTACTTCCTCCTGGACAGACCACCAGTCACTCTAATACCATCTGCAGATCATGTATGGATTTTGCAAGAAAGTAAAATGGGCAAAACTTATTTGAGTAAACCAGGCGTGAATTTACAGTTACTCATATAATCATTAAAGCTGGCTTTGAACCATACATCTCAACGGTCCAGATTTTTGACTAATATTTTGTGATGTTCCTCAAAATTTGTGGTTTTCTGGCAAATCACTGAGGACTGGAGTTACTAAATAATGACAGACATTTCAGTTTCAGATTTCTTATCCTTCAGACAATGTATAACACAAGTTCGTTTATTCTAGCAACTGCCTACATTTATAAGAGCAATATTTAGAATGTGTCCCTATTTCTTGGACCTTTGTTCCCCAATTATTTTGGCTTTGTCAAGATTTCTTGTGCTAAGAGGTTGACAGGTATGCTTTGAAGGTTAAGGAGTTATTTGCTTGATACTCAGAGGGGGTTTACTGAAAAGTAGGGGAAGGCATTAAGTAATGCAGTACCTCCAAAATAACAACCTCCTCTCCATATCCCGGCATGGCTTTAGACCTTCCCGCAGCACCGCCATAGCATTACTATCATTCACCAATATAGTTAACCACCATAGAAACAAGGGTCTATTTGTTTTTTCCATATTCTTAGACTTATCAAAAGCCTTTGACATAGTAAATCACAGTATGATTCTTGAAACTATCTACCCAAATTATAAGTCCCCCCCTCTATATCATGGTTCAACAGCTACTTATCTGGCAGTCAGCAAGCAGTCCTATGACAGGGACAACTGTCCTCCCTGTTACCAGTTACCATAGGTGTCCCTCAAGGATCCATCCTTGGCCCTTTGCTGTTCTATCTATTTACTAACCAGAGCTCTTTATCCTCACCCACTGTCTCAGTAGTACAATACGTAGATGACACCACCCTTACATGTGCTGCCCCCACCCTAGGTGAACTACAAACCTTAGCCCAAAATAACTTCACCTAGCAGAAACCTGGTTCACTAACATCAAACTTCTTCTTAATCCACCCCCAAAAAACTAATTTTTTTTAGCCCAGGCAGATCTCCTCCCCTAAACAGTTATTTCACCATCTACTCTAAAGACAACATTAAAATTAGTCCAACCACACACACTAAACTGCTAGGTGTAGAAATAGACAACAACCTGAGGTTTGACATCCACAAAGCACAAACCATCAAGAAAGTGAATAAAAACTTGGACTCCTCTACAGGAACAAACAGTTTTATTAAACACACCAAAGCAACCATTGCAAGGAGTCCTCTTCTATCCATCCTCCTCTATGCCTCTCCCATCTTGATTAATCTCTGCCAAACTGATCTAAATAAAATGGAATCTTGCTATAATAAGATTGCCAAGTTTGTTACTGATGCCTCATATAGGTCCCACCACTGTCTATCCCTTAAGCAGCTCAACTGGCTTGAGTTGCCTCATATACTTCTACTCAATCAACTCTCTATAGCGAGCAAACTCTACCACCTTCCTGAGATAACTCCAGCACTTCAGCATCTAGTTCAGCCCCACATTCCCTCTAGAGCTTTAAGATCTAGTAACCAGAACTTTATAACTGTCATCCAACATAAAAATGATGCTGCTAAATCCCCGTTTGCCAGCACCATTGCTAAAACCTGGAACACACTACTAAGCCAAATAACTTTTACCACCTCCTTTATTCATTTCAAAAAATCTCCTGAAAACCCACTATTTAAGTGACTGGCTATGTTCATGCCACTCACCAGGCTAACCCAAACCAAGAGAATGTTTCTGTGTACAGCTAAGTATAAACAGTTCCATTGAAAGCTTGTGAACCCATTGATATTTACTTGACAAAACTTATAACTGTAAAAATAATACAAATGCTGTTTTAAGTTTATGTACCTCAGTGATGGTCTACTATAAGAATTGTTAATCTCTAACGTATTGTGTACGATTGCTATAAGTATGCTCAATTTTCTTCTCTTCTCTCATGTACTGTATTGTGTTGTGGAGCTTTTCTCCCCGGGCCTCTGCTGAAAATGGACCTGTGTCCAGTCGGACATTCCCAGTAAACAAATGTAAAATAATAATAATAATAATAAAATAATGTGGCTAGGCTGTTGGATAAGCTGATGTTATAGTCTATATTATGATTTCCATGAAAGGTTGACAACATGAGTAATGCACAAATGAGAGAGAGAAAAAGAGAGATGCACAAATCAATGACATACAAAAAGAGCAAATCACAAAACATCAAATAATTCTTGTCACCCTCTTCACCATTGTACTCGTGTTCTTGCCTCAACTCTCTATATTGTTACTAAAAATCTTTTTTCTAACAATACACAGGTCAAGGGTTAAGACTGTGGTGGCCTCCAGCAAGTTTCAGTCTTGGAGGGACCCACAGCAGGCATTGCGTCACTGCCCTTAGCCTTGTGCCCCATCCACAACTACCCTCTCCTGGTTATCTAACCTTTTCATTACTATCCTGTATTTCGCTCATATTTCATTTGACCTCCTCCTTCCACTTTAAGTGTATGAGTTTGCTTGCTTTAGGTAACTTACACACAGGTGCATAACACACATGTAGACTGACATATGGTTTTACTCTTATTGCAAACTTCTGTGCTGCACCAAGACAACCAGCTACACAGAAAGCACAGTCACTCTGCCATCATTTATACTTGTATCTGGTAATACAGTTCACCTAATCAACGCCATGGGCTTCCTAAAATATTATTCCCATAGTGTTGAGCAGAGGTGTCCATTTGCTTCATGAAATGTACAGGTGGTTGAGCAGGTATAACAAAATGTTGAAACAAAAGGTGTTGCTTCTGTCAGCTTAATCAGTTAATTAATTAATATATTTTATTGTTGCCTTTTCCTAAGAAGACAACCACATTAACAGGTTAAACTGTGTATATTAGTTTTAGTGGGGAGAATGCCTACCAGCCGTGCAGTTTAGTAAGCCTGCAGGAACTTCCCAATTTCAAGAAATTGATTCATAAAGAGGGCTCCTAGTGGATTCCTTGTGAATAATTAATGGCAGAGTTTGTTGTGATGGGTTAGTGAAGCCTTCCTTTTACCCTCAGCAGCCTCACATTGTGCTTATGTCAGTCTTGATGGTAAAATAAGTTGTCTCACCTGATGCTTACTGAAGCTGCACAGACCAACCACCATAACTGCAAATTGTGCCTTTTCATGAGCTTATTACCCAACAAAATCATTGTCATACCTGATATGTTGGTATGCAGTGCTGAACTTTATTGTATTCATTTATTTCTTTATTGTATTTGATAATCAAGTGAGTGGGTCATAAACCATTTTCAGTTGTGATCCAAGCCTGTACGCAGTAATCCCCCACCAAAGAATAAATAAATAAGAGGTGTTGGAGAGAATGTAATACATGAAGGACATTCAAGCTTTCAATGCTCTAATATGTTAAAAATCTCTAGTAAGATACTCTCATACAGTTAGAAAAAAAACAGAAGTTTAGAAGTGGTAAGGATAGAAAAAGTAGGAGGGATGTGGTCTGTAGAAACAAGACTCAAAGAATGAAAGTTAATGAGGCCAAGATGTAAGGGAATTATGGCTGAACCATTTATAATGGGAGGAGAAACTGAGACGTAGAGGAATAAGGTTTCTAATAAGCTTTCAAACCATTGAAAAAGCAAACACAGGACACTGGGGCAATGTATCTAAGTATGAGCATGGATTTTAAAGTTAAAGCCAATATTTTCAGTAATAATCTCTCAACCTGTTGCCCAGTGTGCACGAAATTTGGGCTAATGCTCACAGGTTCACATTAGCAAAATGTGTGGGCGATGGCTATATCCAATGGATTTAATCAATTTAAAACATGGTGTCATAAAACTACACTGAAAAAGAAATTACAGTCGTGTTTTGTAAAATGCACATGTTCAATTGAAATTGGATTTTTTTTCTTGATAACCAGCAGTATGATAAAAATGACTTTAAAATTTGAATAAACTCTATTAAGCAGTTCAGAAATTACATTTTTTTTATTGGCAACTGCCCCCCTTTTCTTTTTCTATGAAATGTGTTAATTCTGTATGGAAAAAGTTACAGCAAGCCTCATGAGTGGTTTTGTAATGGTTGCAATGAAAGATGAATTTTATGGTAGTGAGCTCAAGAGTTTATGAAAGCTGAAATAATGATATGGTAATCAGCTTGCGGTTCATCTTTTTTCATGTTTTGATTTAAAAAAAAAATGTAAAACTTGACATTTATATGTCCATTAATACCTGGAGCAGGCATTTGTTAGTATCACTGAAAACTCAATCACTATAGTCTGTATGCTTGAAGAAAATCTAAAATTTAATGTATAATTATGAAAGTGACTGCTGCTGTGATCATTGCCTCGAATTCAAAAGGTGGTATGACATGTTTGGAGTATCACATGACTTGTGCCAGTGTACAACGGCTTAACTAGCAAAGGTAGACATTTACACACACTTAGAAATATTCACGTAAAATGTTGTGCGTCTAACAAGAGAGTTTGGACAGCGCAGTGGTGCAGAGGTAGTGTTGTTGCCTTACAACAAGAGGTTCTCTGGTTCAATTCTCTGCTTGGGTGCCTTCTGTATGGAGTCTGTATGTCCTCCTTGCATTTGTGTGGGTTTCCTCCAGGTGCTCCAGTTTCCTCCCCACATTACAAAGAGCTGCATATGGAGCATTTCTCCCTGGGCCTCCGCTGAAAATTGGTTTGTTCCAAGTCGGACTTTCCCAGTTAACAAATGATAAATAAAAATAAACAAACAGTAGGGGATTTGTTACAGAAATGCCACTCACAAAGGTGATGACCCTGACACAATATATATTTTTTTTTTTTTTGACAAAGGTAAAACTAGATTTTGACTAAAATACATATTTATCTGATTTGTAGTTTTCCATAGAAAGGATCTTATTTTTAGTAGGCACAGAGGCTCAACATGACCTAACTTTTAATGCATTATATACTAAAGATATATCAGGTAGCACAAGTACTGCCTTGTGTTTAAAGGTAATGCACACTCTGACAAGACTTGGAGGTAATGTTTCGATAAAATTGATGTTAAACTGATAGCAGTAGCAATATCATGTGATCATACACATGTCACTGTACATGCAAAGGTTCTGAAGACTAACTCAACAAAAGGGTCACCTCAAGAAGCCATAAGCTTAACTAATATCCAATATTGTACAAGTAACAGACCTCTCTCCATGCACACCAAGTCACATGTGCATGTGTGCCATAATGTGTATGTGACTGGAAAGTTGTTCTGGTTTGCACAGCTTATCTGTCAGGGCATCTTATCCTCGGTCAAATCATGTTTGTATCCCTCCTTACATACATTCACATGTAGTTACTAAGCATACAGTCCAGGGGACTATTGAGGAACCTAGCCTAAATTCCCAAATACCCTAAAGCACTGTCTGGTTAAATGGCTTGCTTAAGGTCACACAATATGCAAATGAAGGCTGAAAGAATCAAACCTTGTACCACAGGAAGTAGCATGTTAACAGGTCATAGCCTTAGTTATTTGTGATATCCCCCAGACTCTCCCCATGTTAGAGCCACCACTGAATAAATACAGTACTACCTTGAAACATACCTATCAAAACACCTTGTACAACTTGTAAAGCCCCAAAAGATTACTAGCCAAAAATCTAGTGATTAAAATCACTTAAGCCATTCTGGCAGGTTAAAATCATTTTCCCTGTATTGTCTCATACAGGCTCTTGAGAGGTGATCTTTGCTTAGTGTTTCACACTGTAAAAGGCACTGTACTTTTTGGCCTTCATAAAAACAGTCTAGCAAATACCCAGTCCACTGACCTAATTATGCATCCTGACATCAGCACCACCTGCTAATGTGATAGATTTCTTACAAGAGGGTAGTGAGACCAGCTATGTTATATGGGTTGGAGACAGTGGCATTGACAAAAAGGCAGGAGTCAGAGCTTGACGTGCCAGAGTTGAAGATGTTAAGATTTGCACTGGGTGTGACGAGGATGGACAGGATTAGGAAAAAGTATATTAGAAGGTCAGCCCAGGTTGGAAGGTTTGGAGACAAAGCCAGAGAGGCAAGATTACGTTGGTTTGGACATGTGCTGAGGAGGGATGCTGAGTATATTGGGAAAAAGATGCTAAGGATGAAGCTACCAGGTAACAGGAAAAGAGGAATGCCTAAGATAAGGTTTATGGATGTGGTGAGAGAGGACATGCAGGTGGTTGGTGTGACAGAGCAAGATGCAGAGGACAGGAAGAAATGAAAACAGGTGATCCGCTGTGGCGACCCCTAACGGGAACAGCCGAAAGAAGATGATGATGATTATTATGAGGATTCATTGATAATGAAAGTGAGCTCTACATGCAGTGATGAGGTCTTCTTTGTTTCCAAAATTACCATACCTGGAGGACTGTCAGACAAAAAATTACCCTCTTAATAAAATTACAATCTACAGTCACAGAAGAGTTCCATGGTTAAACGATCCTGTCTCCAATGATGTATGCTAGACACCATAATCACTGGGTGGCAAGGAAACAAATCTGAAACAGAAATAAAGTGGCACTGAAAAGAAATTAGATAAACTAAGAATGGATTTCCTCCATTATCTGATAAAGTAAAGTAAAGCAGTTGATTTAATGGGATTCTAGTTTTGTATATGTTGCTAATGAGATTTTTATAGTCCATATTATTGTTCTTTTAGAAAAGAAGGCTTATTTATCAGGAAATGGATTTAATTTAAGACTGCTTACAAAATTAGGTGTTACATAAAATAAATACGCAGTTACTGAAAACAATAGCTAAGGCTCAGTTTGTCAAGAGGTATTTATTTTGAAAATGGCAAAGTCTGGATCTGTCAGTATTATAAATATTAAGGATCTTCACAATGGCCAACAGCATTTCATATAACTGATAATTTAAGAAGCACTGACATGATTAGCCAGTGTTGCTCGCTGTTCCACATATCATGGCATTATCTATATTTATGGTTCCAAAATTAAAGCTTTCAAAAGGGCACCAACAGAAAACAGTGCTGAATCAAACAGCAGCTTAAGAAAGGCTGACGTGTAAATGGTGAAAGTACTGTTTTTCTTTTGTTTTTGTTAATGTTCAGCTCTATTGTTGGTTATAAAAAGATACGTCGAAGGGAGGACCTTCTTGTGAAAAAATGCATTTCAGCCTGATCATATGACAACAGTATTCACTGTTTGTATACACACTGCTTCTGGTGTGAAGGGTTTTATGTTATTCATTTATTTGCCAAGTTACCATGGTCTGGTGTCCTGTCTTCTGTCTCCCTGACCACAGCTACTATGTACATTGTTCTGCAGTTCTATATTACAAAATCTATTGTACAAAAGCTCACAGACAGTGGCTAATAGTAATACACGAGAGACACTATTTCCAAGCTACTAATGTCAGAAGAAAACAAAAGGGGAAACAAAATATATTAACAGACTAGCTTTTTACTGCAAATTCAGTAACCAGCAATGCTAGCCAATCATACCTACATCACAAAAGGTTCATGTGACATCATCAGTCAGTTACTGAAACGTGTATTCACAGAGAACTTGATTGGCAATGCTCTTTAGGTTTTCCTGACTTTAGTCTTGCTGTTGTAATGAAGTGTCCACCTACTCATCTTTGAATAGCTGAGCCAGTGGCAGTGCTTTATTCCGGAGTACCAAATGGCCAGTACTGCCGTAGGTCTAAGTATGGGTATAGATGCTTGAGTATAAGTATGGTCTAACCCATAGGACCATAGAATCATAACCTCCTATGGTCTAGTTACATTTGTACTTTTTGTGTCCTACAATTTCTTTCATGACATTTGGAATAATAATCACAGTTATGACAGAAGATGCCTACCTGCCTTGAAACTGGAACAACTCAGTGCCTACTCCACTCCATAGATGATCCAGAAATGGGCATGCGAGTGTCTCATTCTTCAGACTGTTTTTAAGGTATATATTGCAGATGGCACAACGCCAAACAACATTATTCTATCAGAGTTGGCATTCATGGCCAAAACACTGAATCGCCTATGCTTTACTACTGCCAAATTTGAGTCAGGTATCCTCTCAAGCATTTGGCTGATTCAAAACTATTATTTTGGCAGTTTGAACATTAAACTATGTGCACAACGTATTTAATCCTCAAAACAGAAATAAGACAGAACTTCTTTCCTTGCTGATGACTTCCACTTCTGTCATTTCATTGTAACTTCTGTGAACAGTTGTATTCCTAGGATAGTAACAGTGTCTCTGATATTTTACTTGCTTTTCTTCTACGAGTGGTAATCAGGGTATTAACCAAATAATCCCCATTTATTTCTCTGGCATTTCTTTAGATATCTTTGGTGAATATGTCCTGTGTGCAATTCCTTGTCAGGTCTGTATATTACTTTCAGATCATACTTCTGTAGCGTAACTAGCCTCCCTCTGCGATCTCAGATGTGCCTTGTACAAAGGCTTTCTGAATATGCTTTGCAATGGTTTGTCATCTTTTTCCACTTTCTACCATACAAATGTCATTGGAATTTCCCACAACCATACAATATTGCTCACATTTCTTGTCTATCAGAGCATATCTCATTTATGTACCTGTAAATGCTCCTGACCCATACGTATACAATATATAAACACAAATGACAATTCAGAAGGGACGTAAACAACAGTGAGTGCTTTAAAAATTGGGATGCTGATAGCCTGCTCACACAGGTTGTTAATGGACTCCCCTCCTGTCAGGGTGACATGGGCATACCTGTAGCATAAAATACTCCCTAGCCTACAGTACAAGTGCCACTACAGAAACTTAAGGAAAGAAATGTGCTCTATATAAGCTATGTACTATAATTGTTAAGCAGGATAAACTCTGCAATTTCAGTTAGTTTTATTATTTAATCTGCAGATTTTTTAACTTTATGTGACTATGCCCAGATTTAATTTGTTGCCTTTTTTTTGTACCAATCAATTTATAATTGACTAAACTATATGGAACTTATAAGCTTATACCCCAAATAAAATGGGGTTTTCAGTGAATCGATGCGAAGCTATGAAATATTGTTGCTTTAATGGAGTCTTGGTACAGGCAGCGTAAGTCCCATGTGTTATATTTAACAATTAAATATAATGTTTTAAAGGATGGAAGAATGGATTGGTTTGGTACTGGAGTCACCATTTTGATAAAGTCTATTATTATGAACATTCGTTTGCTGACAAGGACAGAAATTATATTAATGCATTACGTTTGACACTTTTTTCTGTCAAATGTCACCTTAGTTAATGCAGACTTACACTTTTTGTAAAGGGCATTTTCCTCAAGTTTGAGATACATTTCTGAGGCACAGAAACATCTGAAAGATAGAAATCATTGGATACTTAGGGGTGATTTTAACTGGTTCTCTACAGAATATTGGTTTACTGAACCAGTTGTAAAACAAAAAAATAAAGTTTACATTAGTGTGTTAAAAGTCCTACCTGATATGCATTATTCGGGTATGACTGACCAGGTTTTAATTAATTATCCCACATTTATAATAAAATGTGAGGTTATACACGGTAGTCATCATTGGCCAGTTTCATTGACCATTTCTGATCTAAAACCCAACATTTACGAATTCTATCTGGTATTTTAGAAATTTCTCTAAACAAGTTGTATATCAAGCAATAAAATGTTTAGACTAGAACAGAATATATTTACATGTTTCTGTTAGTACTAAATCTAACATATTTACCGAGATGCTCACTGGGGTATAAATGACTTAGCTCCTTGTATTTCAGAGAGGCAACAAGAGGTATTGCCTTTCATGACTAGAAATGGAATTACTTCAGGCAGCTAAAGTGAAGAAATCCATGCATAAGATTTATATGAGGGATAAAATGCAGAAACGTCTGTTTTTGTATAACAAATCCTGTGGTACGAATTGATGTGAAAACAAGAGTGAGTTTATTGAGAAGCTGCAACTAGGCTGAAACAGGGACATTCCTCCATGGTTTAGAAAATTATTGTCCAAATGTTAGGGACTGTTAAAAATATAGAGATCAAAGCTCTTTCGCTTGGTAATGAAAATATAAGTAAATATAAATAAGAGTCCAGAAATAGCAAATGTTTTATCATTACTTATTTGCTTCAGAAAACAGTGGAAGTGAGTGCCCTGTGCCTGGGAGATGTTCTTTTCATTTGTTTAATTTTAAAATACATGAATCGCAAGTTTTTTTAAGGCTGCGATTTAAGACTTTATTCTAAGGAATAGATCCATCTTCACTTTAAGTATTGAAGTTTTTCTTCTTGCCTTTTATCTCAGGAATTTGTTGACACTTTTGCAAGCTTCTTTCAGAATATGTGTAGTACATCAGTAGGAACAAACTTTATAAAACTCAGTGTAGACTCTCAGACTTGACAAATTTGCAGGTGTTCCATTCTAGGTGAATGGAAGTGCAGTCTGAAAACAAATGGTAGAGCTACTTACTTTCACCATCTGAGTTATCATAGTACATTATAGAAATGAGTTATCATAGTACATTATAGAACTGAGTTATCATAGTACATTATAGAACAGAGTTATCATAGTACATTATAGAACCGAGTTATCATACTACATTATAGAACAGAGTTATCATACTACATTATAGAACAGAGTTATCATAGTACATTATAGAACAGAGTTATCATAGTACATTACAGAACAGAGTTATCATAGTACATTATAGAACAGAGTTATCATACTACATTACAGAACTGAGTTATCATAGTACATTACAGAACTGAGTTATCATACTACATTATAGAACAGAGTTATCATACTACATTATAGAACAGAGTTATCATACTACATTATAGAACAGAGTTATCATAGTACATTATAGAACAGAGTTATCATAGTACATTACAGAACAGAGTTATCATAGTACATTATAGAACTGAGTTATCATAGTACATTACAGAACTGAGTTATCATAGTACATTATAGAACCGAGTTATCATAGTACATTACAGAACTGAGTTATCATAGTACATTATAGAACAGAGTTATCATAGTACATTATAGAACAGAGTTATCATAGTACATTACAGAACAGAGTTATCATAGTACATTATAGAACTGAGTTATCATAGTACATTACAGAACTGAGTTATCATAGTACATTATAGAACCGAGTTATCATAGTACATTATAGAACAGAGTTATCATAGTACATTATAGAACAGATAAGATACAAGAATAGGATTCTAACCTACTTTACATTTCATACTTCATTGGATAGGAAGCGAAAGGTGCTAAGCATGACCAAAAAGCACCACTGCCACCTTTATTATTTATGAAACAACCTGTACTCTCATAGGCCTATCATGATCTATATTGGCATAGGTTTGTCTTTCTATTCTGGACTATATATATATATATATATATATATATATATATATATATATATATATATATATATATACATATATGAGGTCTATTCTGCACTATATACATGAGGAACAGCCATTGATACTATACAATGTTTAGATGCATTAAACACTATCAGCAGTTTAACTTTGGCAAACAACTAGAGTGTAAAGTGAGGACTCTCTCTCTACTACCTTGCAAGCCTCCAGGTCAGCAGTCGAACACCTTTAGCTCCTTTGAATGCAACGGTGAGTCATACATAGATATAAGCTCCTCTTTCTGGGAACAGTTTGCATGCCCAGCTCCCACAATGAATAAAGTATTTACTGCTGCTGGCAAAAAATAAAGGATGAAATGGATCAGAATGTATTCCCTACGGTACTGGAGGAATAAACTAAAGAAGAATGCAACATGACAGTTACAAAACACTGTACAGGTACACTGCCTTCCCAAACAGTCTGCTTTTCCTGTGGGGCAACTATTTCACCAGATACCCGAGATCAGCTTAATTGCTTACAAGAACAACTTAGGTTATATTACCTGAGAACTGTATCTGCCAACAGCTGAAAAAAAGTTATCAGTAGAAATTGGTGGTGTCTTGTTGAACATGATAGTCTTACTTGTTTATGCCTTAGTTTATATGTTAATTTTTAATGCGTGTTAATCATTTATTACTGCCAAGAATATTTGTTTGATTTGCAGACATTGGATTGCTTCTGTATTAATGTATGAGGTTGCAAAACACTGGCTAGAAGATATCCTATACATTGTTTACTTTTGTGCAAGCACACCAACACTGCTTTTTGCAAAGAGTGAAAGGAAGTGAAGCATCGCTAAGTATGTTTATAGAATTTATGGCGGGTTACAGCTCTAAAATGCATACTTTATTTATTTATTTTATTTTACATTTGTTGACCGGGCTGGTCTAGCTGGATACATGTCCATTTTCAGTAGAGGCCCGGGGAGAAAAGCTCCACATAGAGATACAGAATAATACAATTACATACAAGTAGTTATACAGTGTTAAGAAAAAATATTTAGGAAATTTAAGATAGTACAGTCAAAACGAAAAATTTTTTTTTTTTTTTAATAGTATTCCAGTTCATAGGTTACAGTGATAATTTATGCATAAAATGCTTATAATTAGTGTACGTAGGATAGATTGTAAATATTTCATATGAAGACAAAGGAAGGGAGGGAATGAGTTAGGGGGAGAAGAAATTAGCCAGGGTTAGTGCAGGTGCACAGCCAGTGATTATTGAGATGTGATTTTAGATCTTTTTTAAATAGTAGGAGAGAAGTCTGAGCTGTGATTTCGGTTGGAAGTTTATTCCATAATTTTCCTACAGAGTTTGAGAACAAGGAGTCACCTGCTGAGTTGTTTGATTTAGTAGTGTTAATCAGTAGTTTGTTTGAGGAACGTAAATTTTTGAGGTTGTTATATGGTGTGATAAGGCTAGAGAGTATAGGAGTGTTGCTAGGTTGATACAGGGTCTTGTCGGCTAAAGTAAGTTGGTAAAATTGAAGCTGGTTAGAGAATTCAAGCCAGTTTAAGTGTTTAAGATTTAAAACACGAACTAAGTCCCAAAAAGCAAAAAAATGTATGCAGAAGCACTGAAGCCCAATGAACTCTTCTTTAACTGGAACAAATACCTCTCTGTTTGAAATCAAACGTTCCTTTATTGTTTTACCAGTAGTTAAAAGATGCACGAACAGTTGATAAAGTCAAAAGTACAGATAAATCCAAAATAGGCAACAAAATGAATCAAGCGCTTTCACCCGTTACTATGACGGGCTTTGTCAAGATGAACCACCTAAAACACTTTGTGTGCTTATATACAGACTTTTGAGCCAATTATTCAATTAAAACAACGTGAAAAACAGGTTAAACCAATTCAAAATATAAAACTTTGCTTTCAGTTTAAAATGTTTTAAAGCAACATCGCATTCACGGTACTCACAGCAAACGTGCTTTAACCAAAAGCACAACCAAAGTACACCCAAAACAAAAAACTTTTTCTGTTTCTTTTTCAATCGTTGGTGTTATACACAAATAGACCAAACAGTGTATCAAATAAAAACTGAATGTAAAAATCCTTACGGTTGCTATAAACACTTATCAGGGCTCATTAGGTATTTGCTTGTCCCTCGATTGCTGTGATGTCTAAATGCTTACTTCTAACAAATAAAGTGACAATACAAAATACTTAAAAAATATCAACATGCTAATAAAATGTGTGCAGTACTTTATGTTCTACTAGTCTGGATTAATCTTATATGAAGTGTTACAACTAATCTAATTTTTGAATATTTTCTTACCGAGAAATATATTGCTTAGTACTGCTTAATCTAATGCTTATTCAGGACTACGGATATATTGTAGCAGTACATAACCCTTGTAATAAAATTAATATGCTTGTAAAATTAATATGCTTGTAAAATTAATTCTAACTATTAACTATATATATTAAAATTAATGCCAATTAGGTAAATAAATAAATATTATTATATTAATTATCATAAATATTATAAAATAATCATCCATTTGAATAATACATACATATGTAAAAACTCATCTTGGTAATAGTTTGTATACCCTAAAACAGACCATTAAAGAAATATTTTAAACGTTCTTGTAAAAATTGATCTGTAGGAATAAAAAATCAATATTGATTGTAAAATTACTAAGAAATTACAGGTAGTGGTTGCCCACTACTTGAATTGTTGCTTATTATATGAGTGTGCAACATTTTATGTAATAATTTAATATCTATACAATTCTTAGATGTTCATAATTTATTAAGTTATTAAATAAATAAATTAAAAAATTAAAAAATTGTATGTACAAATTAATTAAATTCTAATGTTATAAATTTTATGGACATTAATTAAATAACAAATATTATTCATTAATTGTGTTTTTAGTTAAAATATTTTAAAATATTTTAAAAAATGTTCCAATATATAGAAAAATATATTCAATGCAGTGAACAGTGAGAGCATACTGTGTTTACATTTTTATAATTTTTATAACAAAGTCATTTAGAACAGTAATCCTATCCCATAAAGTGCCTCAAACTCATTAGCCCACTTTAGCCTTCATAACCAATGTACACTGTTACATTGAAATTAGGTAAAATTCACCTGAGAAGTGAATAAAATGTATATTATCAAATAAATCAACCTATTATATTAGCTACAAATTATATTAAATAGGTTATTCCTATTAGTCATCTGTTGAATGTAATGTAAATATTCACTAAAATTCCTAAAAATTCATTGTGGTTATAACTTCGCCCTTCTTAATTTAAGGAGGCTAGTGATGCTAATGGCTTCGTTAAGTCCCGGGGGTTTGGATGCATTTAGTTTTAACTGCCAGTTTAATTCTTTAAATTCTATAGAAGTTTCCCAATCTCCCCCTCTAGGGTTAAGAGGAACCTGTTCGATGACTAAAAATTTTAATGTCATCTTGGGGCAGTTAGTAAGGTGTTTAACAAAAGCGTTCGTCTCTTTCTTTTTCCGAATATCATAAAGATGTTCGTAAATTCTTTTACGCAATGTTCTTTCAGATTTGCCCACATAAAAACTCTCACATTCTTGGCAAATTCCCAAATAGATAATACCTTTTGAGCCACAGTTACAATAACCTGTTGGCTTTAAGGTAAATTTCCTTGATTTGATATAATAAACATTGGTTTCAATAATAGAAGAACATCGTTTGCAACTATTGCATTTATATGTACCAACCTTGCCACCTCTGTTAACAAGTTGTGTTGGTGGCTGTTTCTCAAACATATTTTTTAAGTTGATATTTCTTGCATTTGCAAAAATTGGCCTTTCTGGTACCCATTTCTTTGTATCTTCATTTGTGATTAAAATAGGCCAAAATGTGTTAACCATGTTCTTTATTTTACTAGTATCGTTGTTGAAGGTACAACTAAAAATAGTTTGGGAAGCAGGGGAATTCACTTCAACATCAGGTGTTGGGTTTGTTATCTGAGCTAACTCTGTACCTGTGCCCAACAATGGACTGTATATGCCAGTTCTTCCTAGTAAAACTTCTTGATGCATTTTTTCTATTAGTGTCAAAGGATAACCTATCTCTAGGAATAGCTTTGTCAACATTTGAGCTTCATCAGAGAACTTCTTGTCAGTGTTACACATTCTAGAAGCCCTGATAAATTGGCCTTTCACAATACCTTTCTTCTGTGAAAAAGGATGGGCACTACTAAAATGGAGATATGTGTTAGAGAAGGTTGGTTTTCTGTAAATTGAAGACTCAAATATTTGTAATTCTCTGTTCTTAAACAATAACACATTCAAGTAATTCATCTGATTCTCACTAACATTAGATGTGAATTTCAAAAAGTTAGTAGTCTCATTTATGTATACCAAAAAAGCTTCTAAGCTTGTTTTACTACCTTCCCATAAAATACATATATCATCCAGGTACCTCCGGTAGTGTAAAATATTATTTTTCCATTGCGGTATAAATACGAACTCATTTTCCCAATGACAAAGAACAATATTTGCATATGCTGAAGCACATGGTGGACCCATGGCAACCCCTTTGTTTTGCTTGAAGAATTCCCCGTTAAAATAAATAAAATTATTTAAAATAATGTCCATAAAATCTGATAATAAATTAATAATATTGTTATTAAAATTTGAAAATTTGGTTAAAATTTCGTTAAACCATTGTATACCAATATCATGTGGAATGCTAGGAAATAGTTCTGTTACATCAATTGTGACTAGAAAGTCCACTTTAGGAAAGTGGCACTCCTTAATGTTTTTTAGGAATTCCCAAGAGTCTTTGCAAATGTGTTGCATTGATGTTATAGTCTTTTTAAGTGTTGAATCAACAAATTTGCCTAGGGGTTCTATAATGCTGCCTGCACCTGCAACAATAGGTCTAAATTTTAATGGTTTTAACCCCTTGTGTACCTTGGGTATCCCAAAAATTACTGGTGTAAGAGGTTTATTAACTACTAAATAGTTGTAAAGTTTTTCATTAATAACACCTTGTAGTAACATATCATATAAGATGTGTTTGATCCTAGCATATGCAATGTTCAACTCATTTAATGAAAGGGTGCTGTACTGCTCTGTGTCCTGAAGCATGTTGTGAATAACTTCTTCATATTCATTTTTGTACATTAAAACAACACCACCCCCTTTGTCCGGTTTCATTACCCTTATCTGTTCATCCCTTAACTGTTTAATAAGTGTAAAGCAGTTTTGGGATAAGTTGTGTTTTAAAACACTCTTTTTGGGTAAATTCCTTATTTCAGCTTCCACCAGATCTTCAAAGATTTTTATAACGGGATGTAGGGGTGGGTTGAAAGTACTTGATCTACTGACTAAATCCTTTGAGAAATTTTTACCTTTGAAAAAGATATCCAAGTTTAACTGTCTTGTAAACAGTTTAAATTCTAAAATAGTTTTTGTAGTGTCTATGCATTTAGATGGAACAAAGTGGAAGCCCTTTGTAAATAAATAAAAATGTGTGTCATTCACCTGGTTTTCCGTAAAGTTAAAAATAGTAAAATTGTTCTTAGTTTCAATTCCACATGGAGAAAAATGTGTTTGAAATACAATATTCTCATTTGGAAACAACATATTCATCTGCACTGTTTCCCCCACGCTTGTTGGTTCTGGAACTGTGCTCTGTTCCCTTGCCTGCGTTGGGGAAATTGAAAACCCTGGTTGTCGTCATTTTTGGGGGTGTTATTATTCATACTATTATTACTGGTATGTTTCTGAGCTAATCGTTCACTACGTCTTAAAGTTTCAGCCAATGGTGTGCCATCATTCTGGTTTTGAAAAGATGGGGGCCCCCCATTTTTGGTCATATATCTGGTAGACCAGTTCTGCTTAGTTGTATAACACTGAGCTATCCCATTCCTATAATCATTTAAATCTCTCTCTCCAACTTTTTAACTTTTCTTTCCATGATTCTAAGACAATACTGATCAACCTCATAGAAAACATTATTGTAATCTTTCTTAATTCTGGAAAAGGAAATGTCAGTGTTAATAGAATCATTAATCATATTTAACTCTTCTAACAGGATGTCAGCTTTCTTTTCATAGTCTTTTACCATTAAATGTAGCATTTCAAGTCCCATACAGTCAAATAGTTCAGAAATCTCTTTGTGGAGGTCTGAGCCTACATTATAGAACTGAGTTATCATAGTACATTATAGAACAGATAAGATACAGGAATAGGATTCTAACTTACTTTACATTTCATACTTCATTGGATAGGAAGCGAAAGGTGCTAAGCATGACCTAAAAGCACCACTGCCACCTTTATTATTTATGAAACAACCTGTACTCTCATAGGCCTATCATGATCTATATTGGCATAGGTTTGTCTTTCTATTCTGCACTATATACATGAGGAACAGCCATTGATACTATACAATGTTTAGATGCATTAAACACTATCAGCAGTTTAACTTTGGCAAACAACTAGAGTGTAAAGTGAGGACTCTCTCTCTACTACCTTGCAAGCCTCCAGGTCAGCAGTCGAACACCTTTAGCTCCTTTGAATGCAACGGTGAGTCATACATAGATATAAGCTCCTCTTTCTGGGAACAGTTTGCATGCCCAGCTCCCACAATGAATAAAGTATTTACTGCTGCTGGCTCAAATAAAGGATGAAATGGATCAGAATTTATTCCCTACGGTACTGGAGGAATAAACTAAAGAAGAATGCAACATGACAGTTACAAAACACTGTACAGGTACACTGCCTTCCCAAACAGTCTGCTTTTCCTGTGGGGCAACTATTTCACCAGATACCCGAGATCAGCTTAATTGCTTACAAGAACAACTTAGGTTATATTACCTGAGAACTGTATCTGCCAACAGCTGAAAAAAAGTTATCAGTAGAAATTGCTGGTGTCTTGTTGAACATGATAGTCTTACTTGTTTATGCCTTAGTTTACATGTTCATTTTTAATGCGTGTTAATCATTTATTACTGCCAAGAATATTTGTTTGATTTGCAGACATTGGATTGCTTCTGTATTAATGTATGAGGTTGCAAAACACTGGCTAGAAGATATCCTATACATTGTTTACTTTTGTGCAAGCACACCAACACTGCTTTTTGCAAAGAGTGAAAGGAAGTGAAGCATCGCTAAGTATGTTTATAGAATTTATGGCGGGTTACAGCTCTAAAATGCATACTTTATTTATTTATTTATTTTATTTTACATTTGTTGACCGGGCTGGTCTAGCTGGATACATGTCCATTTTCAGTAGAGGCCCGGGGAGAAAAGCTCCACATAGAGATACATAATAATACAATTACATACAAGTAGTTATACAGTGTTAAGAAAAAATATTTAGGAAATTTAAGATAGTACAGTCAAAACGAAAACATTTTTTTTTTAATAGTATTCCAGTTCATAGGTTACAGTGATAATTTATGCATAAAATGCTTATAATTAGTGTACGTAGGATAGATTGTAAATATTTCATATGAAGACAAAGGAAGGGAGGGAATGAGTTAGGGGGAGAAGAAATTAGCCAGGGTTAGTGCAGGTGCACAGCCAGTGATTATTGAGATGTGATTTTAGATCTTTTTTAAATAGTAGGAGAGAAGTCTGAGCTGTGATTTCGGTTGGAAGTTTATTCCATAATTTTCCTACAGAGTTTGAGAACAAGGAGTCACCTGCTGAGTTGTTTGATTTAGTAGTGTTAATCAGTAGTTTGTTTGAGGAACGTAAATTTTTGAGGTTGTTATATGGTGTGATAAGGCTAGAGAGTATAGGAGTGTTGCTAGGTTGATACAGGGTCTTGTCGGCTAAAGTAAGTTGGTAAAATTGAAGGTGGTTAGAGAATTCAAGCCAGTTTAAGTGTTTAAGATTTAAGCAGTGGTGGGTTCTGAAAGGGGAGCCTGTAGCAAATCTAGCAATATTATTGTAGAAAGTTGCTAGTTTCTTGAGGTTGTTTTTGGAGATATTAGTATATATGGGAGCAGCATAGAGCAGAGTAGATAAAAGGTGAGTTCGAGCTATGGCAGACCTAGCTTCTGGTGAAAGATAGTTTTTGATGCGATAGAGGGATCCTAGTTTCTTATTAATTAATTTTATTGTATTGTTTGTGTGTGTCTCAAAGTTTAGGTTGTTGTCAATTGTTATACCTAGCAATTTAGTGGTAGGGTCAGGTGAGATAAGGGTACCATTATTAGAAATAAGATTTATCTGTACAGGGGAAGACTTTTGGGTTGGGGTGAAAAGTAGAAATTTAGTTTTTTTGGGATTTAGAAGAAGGCAGCGGTAGGAGAACCATTATTCAACAGTGTTAAAGGCTTTTTGAGTAATTGACTGAAGTTCGGTTGGTGAGGAAGCAGAGCAGATTAATGTAGAGTCATCTGCGTACTGAATGCAGGTGGAGTATGGGATTCCAGATTGCAGGTCATTTATGAAGATAGAAAATAAAAGTGGGCCTAAAATAGAGCCCTGTGGAACGCCAAGGGAGATTGGGAGGTGATTGGATAGTTCATTTTGCCAGAGTACGGCCTGCTGACGATTGCCAAGGTAAGATGTAAACCATTTTAAAGATAGAGAATCCAAGGAGAGAGACTTAAGGGTGTGGAGTAGAAGTTGATGGTTGACCATATCAAAAGCTTTGGATAGGTCAATGAAAACTGCGGATGATAGTCTATTCTTATTACGGTTGTTGTTGATACAGTTTGTGAATGATAGCAGGGCAGTGGTAGTACTATGAAAAGGTCTAAAGCCATGTTGGCAGTTGGCAAGTAGGTTATTTATAAGAAGGTGATTGAGTATCTGCTTGTGAATGCAATTTTCCAAAATTTTAGCTATAGGGGATAGTAAAGCTATGGGACGATAGTTGGAGAAGTCATTGGAAAATTCCACCTTTATGTAAAGGGATGATATGTGAGATTTTCCAGATTGATGGTACTTCACATAAGACTTCCAATGGCCAGATAGCCAGCCTGATGGTGTGCAAACAAGTGGAAGGGAGGTGGATTATAGCCAAAGTAGGTACAATACAGGGGCAAAGTGTGTAGCTACACTATAACCCTGGATGTAAAGCTAATATCAAGAAGCAATGCTTAGTTCTTTAAACATCTTGCACTGTAAAATTAGCTTTTTTTTAAAATTAGAATACAATTCTGTTTTATGGATACTGCCTCCCATTACTATAAGTTATTGGACTGGCAGACCATGTAAGTTGTCACTATCCAAAAGATGACATATTGGGCTTTTCACAAACAGTGTACAGTTGCATAAATGCATTCTGTTCAGAGTGTTTAGTATGCTATCTGGCATTACAATGACTCACAGGCATAAATCATGGAATGACACGTGGCATACAAATGAAAGGCAGCTCCTATTAATTGTACACTATAGTGCATAGTAAACATTACTCCAGTGCCACAAATAGAATCGTTATTTGGGATGAAAGCACAACACAGCACAACAAGGAACAGCTCTCAAGCCCGCATATTGTTTCCTCTTACACAGCCCCCAAACTGCTGGTACTTACTACCACATGCTGACACAGCCTTGCACAATGGTTGCCTTTTGTACAAAGGGACATTCTTGCATGCTGTCTTTGGGCTATATGCAATGCACCACAACAGAACATTGCCTCACTCTGTCAGGGATGCACATCTGCTGTGCTTGCAACATGCATTCCTGTGCAGCCATGCTCATTCCACCTGATGCTGGAGTTATGATTAATTTTTCCATGGACTGGATACCATAGTGGGTGATTCATGCACTTCACTTGCTTTAAGTGCATGTTACATCTGCATCATATTTCACGTGCATCTTAGCATGCATCTATGCTCTATTCACCACTGTTATACTATGTTCTGAGCTGTGGATCATAGAATCCATTTTGAATTTTGTATTACCTAGCACTGTAATATGTACCCCTCTTGTACTATGAAAAACAGCAGTCCTTTTATATACATTTATTCATTGTCTTTGTTTACTAGGAATGTCAAAATAGGCTAATGTCCCTTTTTCAGTGATGGTCTGGGAAGAAAAGTTCCAAAATATACAAAGTTTTACATATTTATACAATACAAAAAGTACTACAATACTTGAAAACATATTACATATGCTACAAGTGTTATACAGTAATTCAAAGAGTAGAAATAATATGCAATTTTACACATCTGTGTGTGTGTGTGTGTGTGTGTGTGTGTGTGTGTGTGTGTATATATATATATATATATATATATATATATATATATATATATATATATATATATACACAAACACACATGTATGTATATACGTGTGTGTTGTATCTGTATGTATCTATGCATGTGTATAATGTATAATACATTGTTTTTAATTTTGATTTGTTTGTAGCAAACAATATCGTCACTGGATCCAGTTTCTAGTTTCAAGCTTATGTTTATCAGCAATAAATGAACTTAAGAGATAAAACAACTGGAATTAAGATCTTTAGAAAAGGGCAGGAGCAAACTACATAGGAAAAAAAATAGGAATTGTGGGAACAATACATACAGGGGAGGAATGAGGTTTAAAAGAAGGCAAGACTTAAATGAGCTATGTAATGTATGACAAAAATATTGGGTAAATTATAAGTGATGTATAATGTTTGCAACTGGGAGTGTATCAGTATGGTTTGTGATGTAAAATGCTTGCAACTAGGATTCTGCTGGTGTGGTTTGCTTTCATTTATATAAATGTATGATTGCCTATGTAGTAAGTGATGGTTTAATAAAGATGTTTCTTGTTTTAAAAAAAGCAAGAAATTAATAATTTATGTAATGTTGCTTAGGTTATATGATATATAGCAATATATGTAAAGTATAATGTTTATGTTAATTATAGTTTGATTACTTTTATATGGATGTAAACATGCCTGTGTCAGAAGTAATAATTCAATACAGGTGTTTGAAAGAAAAAAATAAATAAATGAACTTCAAAAAAAAGGAAAATGCAATTCATAGCAAACATTTCCTTGCAGCTCCACAGAAAATGAAAAAACAAAACACCCTCTTCTTCCATAACGTCATGGATACATTTAGCTGGCTTCTCCTATATAGGGTTCACTTCCCCTTCAAATACATAGATACTTATCCAAACTGTCTTCCTTCTGGTGTATGCAAGTTCCTTACCTGTTTCTAGGTTAATGTCCTTAAATGACAGTACACTCCTATACCACATGATCCTTCTAACCCAGCACATTAAACAGACCTGTTTATAGTCTGCCACCAATGCAGACAGCACAACGTGAATGTTATGGTCACTTACATATATATGTTTATTGCATGCATTTGGAATGTAGTACTTCAACCTTATTGCAGCAGAAAAAAATAACACTCCCAGTGTACAGTTAAACTTTCACAATAACAGTCATTAGGCACCTGTAAGCATCATAACCAAGTAATAAAATTATATTTAGTCAAGAGTACCAGAAATAAATTCTATGACTGAAAACAGTCATGGTCATTGGTTCTCATGACTACTTTCAACCCAAACACATCCAAATATGAGCACAAACCTTTTATACAAAGGTGAGATGTTTTAAAGCAGAGGTAGCCCGACACTATCCTAACAAGCAACTGCCTTTTTCAAACTGCATAACAAGGATAAACCTGAAAAATGATAGATAAAGATGTTGATGGGATGATAGCCAAATCTCTGTGCAATTAAACAGGAAGGGCGGTGGTGAATACGAGCTCAGTACATCAAAGGAGATCATAGACCAGAAAGGCATCTGTAAGGCAATGAATATGCGCATCTAATATTGAATGGAAACAGCAAGGAGTGTCAGAAATAAAACCAGATTTATCTGCCAAGTTAAGCATCCAAATAGGCTAAAATACAAGAAATAAGCTCATGTATGCAAATTCTGCTGTAGGTCTTATAAAAGTTGATAAGCTCTGCTTCTCTATAATTGAAATGCATTCTCTAGCATTTCTGATTAGCACGCTGTTCAATGGAGCTGACCTTGCCTTACAAACAACCTGAAAGTGTATTGTAAAATGGAAAAGCATTGCGGTACATAGTTTGACTGAAGTTGAGGACTACAGTGCAATTACTGAATGATGAACAAAACCCAGGGTTGCATAAAATTCAAAAGACTTGTATACAATAGAGAAGAATATGGTGAATCATGAAATGTGATCCAATGAAATGCATGCTGCAGATCTATGCAAGGCTCTGAGCTTCCCTTTATCTCTAAGAAACAAATATTTAACTACAAAAATGGTTCGTTCCACTGTAATAGCATGATTTCACTGTGATAGGAATCATGATATTGGGATAGAATAAATTCAGAAACAGTATTCTAGGATTAAATGAATAATAACTGAAGCTCATCCCAGCTAAAAAAATAATCTTACTAGTTTCTGGGTACCATAGTCTACAATCCATAATTGTAACATTCTCAGACTCCAGATAACAAAATACCAGCTTTGCTCCACAGTCAACAAAGGAAGCAGCAGTCAGTAGATAAGCATCTTAGTATACGGCAAAATGGTACACTTAGTTGCCTAAATATCTCTTAAATTTATCTGTTATCTTCAATGTGTTTGGAGGCATTATGTTTTTTAACATACAAAAAAAAAAAACACATGCATTTCACATTATTGCACAGGAAAAAAATCCTAGTAGGGTTCATCTCCTTAAACAGTAACAAAATGTATTTCTCCTTTATTTTGTTTTTCTCTTTCTAGCCAGTCCCTTTCTTTCAGTCCATTTTCTTAGGCTTCCTTCTCCAAAGGAATGGCATTAAAGGAGAGTGATGTTTTGAAAAAACATTTTCATTCACAAATTTCCATTGCACTAGTTTTTGAACACATGGACATAAAATGAATATGTAACAGTTATTCTGGATTATATGTAATGTTTTCCTTCTGAATCTGTACAGTATCCCCTGCATGTCCCTTGCTACAATTTGTCTCCTGCTCATTTTCCCAGAACTCCCATCTGTTTTTCAGCCCACCACACTCTGAGGGGATACCAAGTTAATCCAGTCTTGGCAGATGACATTTACTTTGATTTGCACTTCAGTTAACTGTTTAGACTGCTACTGATTTATTTGTTGATTTTGCCTTTAAATCTTTGTAAAGCTCCCCAATACCTGAAACAGCCTTGTCAAAGTAGTTTGTTTTAGTTTTGTTGTAGCATTACACTCAAGTAATCTTTCTTTGTTATTAAACCATGAGGTTAGCATTGCTATGTATAAACACAACCCCCCCAAAAAGTAATTATTACATATAAAACTTCCCTTAGAACTGAAACTTGTAACACAGACAAGCTTAGAGCTCTAGTATTCACATTAAACAGCACTATTATCAAATCTTAGCACAATCTAACCTAGTCTACTGTCAAACTCCAGAGACCACCCTTGGAGACCTCTGTATAACCCAGTCCAGGACCTACAGTAGCCCACCTAAATACAGGTCCAGACAACATGGGATATGCAATTCCCAAATGTCTCTATGGCCAGCTTGGTAGATATTGGCATCCTGACACAATGTAGCAATTCTCTCATGTTCACATACAACCATTTAATCCTTTAAAAATTACATATGTGAGAGAGGCATATACATAGAGGCATATACATAATTCAGCTGGAGGCAAGAATCTCTTGTATAAACAAGGTTGTCAACAACACACGCACACTGCATCTAACATACAGCGTCACCCACACACAAACCAAGCTAAGCTGAGGCACTAAAAAGCAATCTTTCCAAACCTCAAAGATGTCCTAAGTCAATAAATGGCGATGCCTATCCCCGGCAAACTCTAAAGCACTCGCCAAAAGCAACACCAAACAACACACATAAGCCTACTCCCAGTGGAGCCCCAAGAGCAAATCAGACAAGGCAAGCCAACGCAATACCCAGAACTTGTCACAGGGGATTCCATTCTATGACGCACAGATGCCCTGCTCACCAGACTGAAGATGATTATAATGGTTAGTTGCGTATCTGGAGCCAAGATCCATCAAGATATGCATACACACAAGTCACTACACCACAGCTACCAGTATGATTCTACCATAGTCCATTCAGGTGACAATGACCCGAGATGTACTACCCTGGACTGTATGTAGAGACACATTGTTGATCTCTCTGTATATGTGTCAAATGCAGGTCTGTGCCTTGCACTGAGCAATATTCTACCTTCACCAACGATGATGCCGCAGTAAGAACAATGATGATCGACTTCAATAATTGGCCTAGTTTCTGGTGACTTTCTTCGGGGATTCAGTATTTGTCAGCATGGGAGGACAAGGTTAAGCTACGTTGCTTTGCAAAGGATGGTCTGCACCTATCTTCCCCTAAGCATCCTAATATTTCTAAACCTTTATCCACCCCCTTAGAGCCTTTCTTAGGCAATGCCAAATTGACAAACCTATGAATTTAGCAAATAAAACTCAGAAACAAAGACGTTAATGCTCAATGCTAGGAGCCTAGACAAGAAACTCCACACCCTGCAAGCTCTCCTCACCCTGGACAATATAGAAATCTGTGCTATTAACAACACATGGTTTAAATCTGCAGAAAGTACTCTGGAAGTGCAAGGCTTCAGTGCCGTCCACACTTTTAGATCATCAGCTGCACAGACAGGGACAAAAGGTGGAGTCGTCTCAATCTATATTAGCAATAAGAATAAATCTACATTGGTTAAACAGGACAATGCCCTGGAATTTATCCATTTGTAAATCATAAACTCCAATATTATATCCTAGCAAGCTACAGGTCACCGTATGTCCCTAGAATCCCATATCTTGTACCTAGACCGGAAAAACGTAGCAACCGATACCTTGAGGACTGACGGACTAGAGGACTGAAGGACTAGAATTTAATAAAACCACGAACAACAAATAAGGAATAAACAATCTCCTTAAGTGCTTTTCGTCCAGCACAGTGGCCGGATTTCTTCAGATGAGATGCATTCAAATCACTGTTTAAAAATGTTTAAAACTACTATGTGACTGAACCTTGTCAGTTATTAATTAATTGGGTAAATGAATACACACTTCAAAGTAGAATCTTAACCCTAACCTACCTGAACTAAATGCAATGTTCAATGTTCACATTAAAAAAATGGTCACAAACATAAGTATATAAGAAGTAAAATTCAACTAAATCACCTTAAACTAGATGGATGTACTACATTTCTTCTTACTAAATAAACTGCAAGACTTAAACACAAGCAAGTTCTTATATAAAACCTAGGAAACAAAGTAAGAACAACTGGAATTATTGTGGCATAACTGACAAGGTTCAGTCACATGATAGTTTTAAACATTTTTAAACAGTGATTTGAATGCCGGTCACTGTGCTGGACGAAAAGCGCATATTTGTTGTCCGTGATTTTATTAAATTCTAGTCCTTCAGTCCCTCAAGTTATTGGTTGCTACATTTTTTATTTCATTACTAGTTTGGTTTTCTTGTACTTTAATCAGTTGTACCTAGACCTACTGGAGACACCATTAATACAAATACCATAATCATGGGGGATTTTAACTACCCCTCTATAGACTGGGAAACATACACTGCCTCATACTCACAGGCACAATGACTCCTGGACTTTAACACAAATACCCTTGACCAGAAAATGAGAACACCCACCAGAAGTTCAAACATAGTGTAGTCAAAACAAAAATTCTCTAGTGGATAAATGTGCTCTGTACTAGCCAAAAAAAGCAAATGTCCAAAATAACTGCAGCTTATGAGCAAACAGAGTAGGTAGCGATGAAAGAATGCTCTGGTAAAATAAATGCTTTAATAATGTCATTAAATGTAAATGACTATATAGAGGCTGCTGTACAAATAAACAAACCTGACTGTTGGAATCCTAACCTTAGTAGGGGATATAACAAAAGGAAGAGGTCATGGCTAAAATTAGGAAAACCAACTTCTATAATGATAGGAGCTCTGTAATTAAACTAAACAGGAAAATAAGAGGATTAATTAAGTTCAGAAATGCCAATTATGAAGTCACAGACTAAAAACCACATGGCTTTCTACAGCTATGTCCAAAGCCACAAAGGCAGCACACATCAGTGTGCCAAACTGGTGGTCATCGTTAACACCTTTACTGAGCAGAGCAATATACCAAATTTGCTGGCTGGCAATTAGAGCTCAAACCTCACCCCACACTGGGAGCCAATCCAGTTTGGCTTTGTCACAGGAAGGTCATGACTACTAAACCTGGTGGACTTCTTTGAGAAGGTCACAAAAGCACTAGATAAGGGGAAAATGGTGCATACCACCTACCTGGCCTGGCTAAGGCACATGATACGATACCCTACTTTGGTGTAGTTGACTATCCAAACTGGATTGGCTCCAATGTGTGTGTGTGTGTGTGTGTGTGTGTGTGTGTGTGTGTGTGTGTGTGTGTGTGTGTGTGTGTGTGTGTGTGTGTGTGTGTCTCTGATGATTTCCATGATAATTTGTTACATGGCTTTGTATGTTAGACTAGTCAGACTAATACGTGTGTAGTTTTTAGGGTTAGTTTATGTTCATCCTTGTGAAGTGGGACAGCTGTTGTAGTCCTCCATTCTCATGGTACAAAGCATGTTTGAGGCTGTAGTCAAAAAGTGACGAGTAGTCCTGACAGGTCATGTTTCAAGCTATTTAGGATACATTTGGGAATATTTTCTGAGCACACTGAGGCAGTATTTTGACCTCAGCGAGTGCCACAAGGACTTGCATAACCCCCCAACTATTAACAGAGAGCTAGTAGGTATTTCATGGGGGAAGGCAGGGGGAGTGGAGGGGTGAGGTTTGAGCTGAAATTGTCAGCCAGCAAATTTTCTATATTGCTCTGCTCAGTAAAGGTGTTAACGATGACCACCAGTTGACAAACGCACCTAACTAGACATAAACCCCTACATAACTCACTAGATTTCCAGCTGGCTTACAGACAGAACCCAGGAAGTCAGGATTGGCAATATCACTACCACTAAGAGACCAGTCACCAGTGGGGTACCTGACAGCTCTGTGCTGTGATCACTCCTATTTGATACCTACTTCTCAGAGGTAAAGGCTGATGTCAAGGGCCTTTGGCTAACCAAGTTTACAGATAACTGCAAATCAGGAGATATCATGGATTCCCCCTTGATACAAACATTTACAAGTGGTCTATCACAGACAAATGATTGGTGCCAAAGACACAGATTAAAACTCAATGCCAATAAATGCATTATAGTGCTTTTTGGGTAAACTGCCACCCAAGCTAATTACCCCATTGATAGGACACCCCTAAGAGGTGACCCAGTAGTCCGGCATCTGGGAACATATGCAAATCTGGCCTTTGATTTTATTACTACCTTGGCCTCATGTTGGCCAATCTGTGTTGCCCAACTTACTAGTAAATGCATGGTATTCAGGTTCAAGGAAGTCATAGTGCCACTTTATTTGGCCCTTATCAGACCTATCATTGAGTATAATGCCCCCTTTGACATGTACCTGACCAAACATATGCAACAGCTGAAATGCCCACAAAGATTCCTTACAAGGGAAATCTATAAACACATTGTCCTGTATGGATCACCTTAAAGTCCTATCTCTATACTTTCTTACAGGTCACGGAGAGGTTTATGTATGTGATACAAGGCATCAAGCCATACTTTGATCCAGCTTTGATTGACCTTTTGCACATCTGCATAATGAACAGCATCAGAACCACTAGATAGATCCAAGGATTTAAATTTTGCTTGTGACATAAATAAGATATGTTGGTGAGACAGATACATGTCTCAGAGGACACCCAGGCTCTGGAACAAACTCATCATCCATGTGAATCAAAGCCTATCCTTAAACCTATCATAACCTTGACCAAAATGCATATGAAGTCAGAAATTCACCCCAGGTCTGTCCCCCATGTCTATGATAGACAGAGGCAGACAGTAATGTCCAAACAAAAACAAAAAAACCCTACATGACATATAGAAACTTTCTCTAACATACCCCCCTCCTAATAAATATCTATTATACATAGGAACACAAATGGAATAGACTGCACAGCTAAGCTTATAAAGGCCTGGAAGTCATTAGCCTAGTATGTACCTATGAAGGTATGAAACAATTTCAGCTATGAAACCAAAAGTAATAAAGTTGCAATGTACTATTTCCACAGCTAGATTAACTCTACTGTGGTTACCAAATGAGTAGATGGGAAAGACTTCATTTGTGTTTGCATTAATCCCCATACAACTGAATGTCATGGAATCCTATTCCAGCATTATCCCAACTTATACTGTGCCAATCAAAGGAAACTCTTGGTTTATTAGGTAATTAAAATAATTACACACACTTTCCTCCATGAGCGTACTTATAGGATAGATTTTGGCTCACAAACTACAGTAAATAAAAATGAACAGAATTTATTTCCTGAGCTTCACATTAACAAATTATAATACAATATTGTTATGATCATGTATCCAATCATAATTTCTCTGCTAAATTAATCTCTTAGTTATGTTTGTACAACTACCATAGAAAATTAACACTGATTTTCATTACATTAGATTTTATGTATATTTGCCTTGCCATTAATGAATATAGGCTATATAAGTCTTCTTTCTGGGTTTCTATGTATTATACATAAAACTACATAGTTGTACTGTCTTGATCACTTCTGGTCTATGTGCTGTTTTGTAAGACATGTTTTTTATTTATTTGGTTTTAAAATAAAAGATAAATTAAAAACAAACTATTTACATAGTTTCATAGCTGATCAATACAAAGTTATACAGGTCAACAATTAATATTTTTCAAACAAGTCTTTAAATTTAAGCCAAGATTTATATGAATGTGTGATATTACAAGTTCTCATCTTTATAGTATGCAATTCACTACTGCATTCAACACTAGAGCGGGTAACTTTACTTTTCCAATTTTTAGTAATTACTTTTCTGGCTATAGCAAGAATAGACCAATGAAAAAGTACCTGGGTTTTTGGAATTATCGCAGGAATAGGAACATTAAATAAAACTAAAGATTTAGAAATATTACATCTATCTGACCACAGATCTTGAATGAAGTTATTAATTTCTTTCCAAAAAAGGGGAGATGACTTCACATTCATATACTATATTTGTCCAATCAGCTATTATTTCAAAATCACATATCTAGCACTTAATTCTATTTGATTTATACATAATTATAATTTTGTTAAGGGACAAAAAGTATGCAAGAATTTCTAAGTGAAAATTTTGCCATATAAGGAAAATGTGGTTTTATCTTTAGATTTTAATATTGTTTTCTTGTATTCTTCAGAGAAGAAAAAACAAAGTGCTCCAAGCTGTATAGGTCAGACCTATAAACTTTTAATAGAGTAGTGTGTTTGTCTTGAAACAATACTAAACTTCATCAGATGAAACACAATTTGTCCCACATCTTTAAATAAGAACAAAAACATCACATGACTGATTCTACTCAATGTCACATGACTTTCCCCTCCAAAACTTCATGACTTGTAATTCTAAAAAAAATCACATGACTTTTCCTTCCAAAAATCTTATAAATTGTATTTATCATCACCAGCCTAATTAAACAAACAAATATATATATATATATATATATACAATAAAACATTCCAAAACATGTTTAACCTTCAGAAATATAATAAATTCAAACTGCAATAAATAAAACCTATTTTGATAAAAAGATCCCCACCTATCTGGTCAATCATCTTAAATTCAACAGTGGTACTACTGAGAGGGACTCGTTTAGCTCTGGCCAGTTACGGGCCTCACAAAACAACTGCCAAAATAATTCCTCCTTTTTGAGGTATAAGGCCCATGGACCTCACCGGCTGTTCCTATCCAATTTCTCCAGCACCATAAACTTAAATGTATATTCACCATTATTTTGTATATATGTGTTTGCATAATGCATTAGTGGGTTTATCTTTATTTCATAAAAGTGTTTGCAAATTTGTTCAGAGTTTACGCTCTGTCTTACCCACGTAAAAACGTGCATTGTTGGCAAAATGCTACATAAACTGTCATATCACAGTTAAATTTTCCTCTTATCTGATACCTTCTACCTTTAACCTCATATGCTTCCTCAACTTGGATGTATTTACAATATTTACATCTTCTGCATCTTTACATGAATGGTGAAACAATTCCAGGTTTTACATTCCGTTCAAAAAATCCTTTTAAAGTTCACATCCCTCTTATACACTATTAGGGGTCTAATCTCTATTTTCTTACCTATTTCTTTATGTTCTGTTAATATTGCACAAGTTCTTGTTTAAAAGCCATGTTATACATCCACTATCAGTACTAAATGTTGTAATCATTGCTCTACTGAACTCTGAAGAACTATTATCAGGTAACCTTAACTGGCTAGCCTGTGTTCTTACATTAAGTAATAGGGGCTCACTCTGTTCCTTACCTTGGAGGAGTGGGCAATATGTGCCATTAATTCTTTTTCTTACTAACTTCCTTTATTAGTTCAAAACTAAAGTAGCTGGCTATCCCCTGTTACAAAACATGCCCAATACATTGTTACATTAATTTTAAAAATCCTTATCCATACTTACACGGACAGCTCTTACCAATTGTCCCTTAACTATTGATCTTTTTTGATGATAAGGGTGTGTACTTGTAAAATGCAAAAAAGCATTTGAATAGGTGGGTTTATGATAAATAGTGGAAAGGAATGCCCCTTTAACATAATCAGTCTATAACATCACATCCAAGTATGCTATTCGATCATAGTTGAATAAATATGTGAATTCCAAAAATTCCTTGCTACTGGTCAAGTATGATATAAATTCACATAGTGTTTCTACAGAATCCTGCTACAGGATAGAAATGTCATGCAAAAAAATGTCTATATATACTCTACATGACCTGAAGAACTCACTATTCTACATAAATCTGTTTTCCCACTCCGGCATGACTATACTTGTTACTAGACCACCACAAGGGGAGCCCATTGTGATTCCCATCTTTTGCAAATAATAGCCACCATCAAAAAATATAATTTTTTTGAAATAATCTGTAAAAGTTCCTTATATACATTGATTTGATCCTGTATGATACCCTTCCCAAATAAGTATTCAACAAACCATTCAGTAGTAATGTCATGTGGAATCACACTACACAAATATTCAACATTTATCATAAAAATATCAGTCTCACAAAATGCATTATTATTCATTGTTGCTAAAAAGGCCCAAGAGTCTTTACATAAATCCCATTCTTTGTCCAAAAGTCTGTTAAGTTTTTTTATCCAGAAGTTGTTCACAAGCAGAGGTCACGGACCCCCCGCCATCTACAATAGGTTACATGGGGGGGACCTGGATATCCTTGTGCAACTTTGGTACACCAATCATCATTGGCACCATGGGTGTATCAATTTTTAGATAGTGTAGCTCTTCAGTAGTCATCAATGAATAAATAATTTAACTTAAATCTATTATAGGCAGTGTTCAACTCATTAAGACTAGCCATATCATAATTATCAGTTGTCGGGATATCTATTATTTTAAATTTGTAATCAGTGTTAAACATGAGCACCAACCCATCCTCCTTTATCTGGTTTCATAATGAGTATAAGCAAGATTCTTAATGTCACTGATCATTTAAGTTCCGCCACATCAATATTCATATCAATATTATTATTTATTTTAGATAAAACATTCCTAAAGTCAGTTTCGCACACCTTCTCAAAAATATTCAAAATTAGATACAGGAGTGGGTTAAAACTGCTCAAATTTCTCAACAGATCTATTGTGTAAGAGGACTTATTGAACAGCAAGCTTAAGTTTAATTTTTTTGGAAGGAAAAGTCATGTGACATTTTAAAAAAAATTAAAAGATTACAAGTCGTGAACTTTTGGAAGGAAAAGTCATGTGATATTTAGTAGAATCAATCATGTGATGTTTTTGTTCTTATTTAAGGATGTGGGACAAACTGTATTTCATCTGATTACGTTTTGTATTGTTTCATAATGAAAGCACTAATCTACATTAAAAGTATCTCTAGTAAAAGTTTATCTGTCTGACATGTATGGCTTGGACCACGTTTTGTTTTTTCTTGGTTTGTGGTTCTTACTCTTCAGAAAAGTCTTCATTAATAATTTTTGAGGAATAGTTCCAATAGGAATTTTCTAAGTATGTGAAATCTGACTTAAAAAGGTTATAAATTAGTGACAAGTATGATTTACCCATGGTGTCAATGCATTAGTGATATTTATTTAGAATTTCAGTAATTTTCGGAACAATTTAACTAGGTTAAATATCTTATCTCTGTGTTAACAAAGTCTCTAAATATTTGTAAAATTAACCAGTTCTCAGAATCTTGATTATATTTGGACCTTAAATGTTCAACAGTATATATATCTATATATATATATATATATATATATATATATATATATATATATATATATATATATATATATATATATAGGTTCACTATGGAAGACTGAACGCCCATATTACCGACACTCGGAATCCCAAGACCGGAACACCGAAAGACCAGATGATCGCAAGACCAGAAGCACGAATTTCATAATCCCGATGTTCGGAGATTTTGAGTTAGTGCTTCTGCTGTTGCGGTTCAGGTAAGTATGTGTGTTGTAAGTGTGTTTGTGAGCGGCTTTAGTGTGTGTGTTGTGACTGTGGTGTGTGTGTAAGGGACTGTAATGTGTGGGTGTGAGTTTGTGCGATCTCGGAGTTAGAATATTAAAGTAGGGGATGTGGGGCGAATATAGTGCATGTTTATTCATTTAATTGAGGGGGAAGCTGTGTGTTTGTGTATGTGTGTACTGTATGTGTTTCAAACGTTCGCAATTTTGAATTTTGCGCTTGTGGTCTGTCGGTCTTGTAGTCTTTCGGGTTATTTGGTCTTGAGTGTATGGGCGTTGGTATTGTGGGTTTTCAGTAATGTGTAGTGAACCCATATATAAATATATATATATATATATATATATATATATATATATATATATATATATATATATATACACATATATATATCAATCAGTACCATTTAAGAATTGATGCCAATGTATTACGTTACTTTGTTTCAATACTAACATTTTGTTGAAGTTCTGAGTTTCTAAGCAGTCATTTGTATATGCAATTGGAAACACAGAAAATATTAAGTTTTTAATATATTTAGAATATATGAACTTTTGGAAAGAGGAAACAGTGTTATTTAAATAGGGAATTTGAGAAGAGGGTATAATTCCATTTATGCAAAAAACTTTTAATAACCAGATAAAACTATTACGGACTATTTGATATGACTGGTTGTGATATATTTATTATTTTCAAACAATATGTCTTGATTCATTGGTTTCCATTTTGGATCATAAGATGAATTTATCCACAACACTAACTTTTACAACTGTTGAAGTAGCATACAATTGAATGTCATGGAATCCTATTCCACCATTATCCCAACCTATACTGTGCCAATCAAAGGAAATTCTTGGTTTATTAGGATGCCAAAATTAAAAGTAGAATATTATTTATCTTCATCAATTTTTTGGTAGAGATAGTGCTAAGGATTGTAAGACAAAATATTTTAGGGAGAATTACCATCTTAATAAACATTAATTGCTCTTCCATGGAAAAGAAGAATTTGTTCCAATTTCTAACTAAACTTAAAATTTTATCAACAACCTGTTGAAACTTTGTATCATTTATTTACTATTAGACACAATGGTTATACTAAGGTATTTCATTTGACTGCTATTCTAACTGAAGTTGGAATATTTTTGTATGCAATTTTAATTAATATACTTTTATTATGATTAAATCTTAAGTTCAAGATTTCTTCAAACTGACGTATAGAACTAATTATATGCTCAAATAAATTTTCTATATTTTCTATTGTTAGTAAAATATCAGCAAAGAGTTGTCTTTAGTTTGAAATCTTCTTATATTTTGATACCATTAATGTTCTTATATGATCTAATACTATTAGCAAAGGATTCTATAGCTAATCCAAACAGCCTTGTTTTGTGCCTTTTTATAATTTAAAGGAATTAGAAAGAAAAGAACCTATTTTAAACATAAGCACAAGAGTTATTGTACAACTTAGAAATTAATGGAATGGGCTCAGGTGATAAATTATATATTTTAAGTGTTTAAAACAGGTATAGCCAATTAACTGAGTCAAAAGCGTTATCTGAATCAAGACTAATGATAGAAACTTCTTTTTTATTATTTCCATAGTCTGTTAATGTATGTATTCTTATTATATCATCTTGTACCTATTTAAAACAACCCCAGTTTGATCATTGTTAATTAGTTTAGGTACAAGTAGAATAATTATGTTAGCAAAAATGGACATGAACATCTTACAGTCATTTAAAAGTGAAATGGGTCTGTATGAGGAACATTTTGTAGGATCCTTAACTTGTTTTAAAATAGTTGATATAAGGGAGTATTTCCATGATGGGTAGACTTCAGTTGTTATTTCTCTGGAGACCTTATTTAATATTTTAACTGCATCATCTCATAGTATATAGTTCTGGTAGAAGAACATCTAAATCCGGTACCTTATTTTTTTACTTTATTTGATCTTTTATTTCTGTTAAAGTGAATAGTCTATCAATTTTTTATTTGTTCACTTATTTTATTATTTACATTTTCCCTTAAAGTTTCAATTATATCATCATTATCTAGGTTATTTGTATTATTTATAGTTTCATAAAATATTTTAAAGAGTTCAAGAATACCTTTCATATCTATTCTTTTTTCTTTATATTTTTATGTTATAATTTCTTTGATATGATTTACTTTATTCATTTTCTTTGATCTAAGAACAAGTTTATGCAAGCTTAATGAGTTTACCTAAGCCTGAAGTTTAAGTTTTTACAGGTTTATTGAAAGTTTATGATTCAGAATTTCAACGTGTTTTATGTTTAATTTCAGGCTGACTAATAATGTAATTTGGTTTTAGATTTAACTTTATTGTGTCTATTTTGGCCTGTAGTATATTCAACTTTGTCCCATTCTCTTGTTTTACTAATTTACCAGCTTGCAACTCTTCCATTTAAGTAAGCCTTTAGTGAATCTCACAAGACAATGTTAGACACTTCATCATTCATGTTTGTTTCTCGGAAATTTTTAATCTCTTTAGCATACCAATCATTGAATCCTTTTATTTTAATAATGTATGCTGGTAGTCTGTGATGTATTAAATTTTCAGTTTTAAAACAATATTAAAGATTATAGTATTATGGTCTGATAACAGACATGAAACTGTTGAAACCTCTCTATGTGATAACAGATTGAGACAAACATTTTACCAATATTTGTGTTCCATATCTATATGAATAATGGGAAAATTGAAGTGTTTGTTTTCCTTAGCTCATATATAGTCTTTAAATTCATTAGCTTTACAAAATTCATCGTGTTTGGCTGAAGACGTGATTTGCGGCTTTCTATCTGTACTGGAATCTTTGTCTGATAAAATATAACTAAAATCACCAGTCATTATGACTTCACCTTTCATGTAAGATAGAATGTCTAGTTTTATCATCTTTAGCTCCAACCTGAGGAATCCAACAAGAGTTCGCCACTCAATTATCACAATGCTTAGCATACCATTTGTTAGAGAAAAATACTTTAAAAAGACCACAAGCATAAGGTTCAGTTCAGGTAACTTTATTCTTGCGCAAGGAGACAAAAAATGCAGTTACAGAGTTTGTCTGGCTAAATCAGGATGTGTCACAGTTATTATACCTTTCTTTCAAGACATTGCCCACGACTGACATAGCAGATCACCAGTTCACAATTCTATTATTTTATAGATATTTCCCATACTTCTAGCTGACTCTTCAAAGTTTTAAAAAAGATTTTTCAGTAAACAGGATGGCCTTGATGACCACTGGTCAATTATAACTTTCGTACTATGTGATGTTACAAGTCTAGGTACTATGGCTAATTTAAGCACAATGCAAGTACAGATTTCTGAAGCAGTTTATTGTTCTTTATATCTAACTATTTTGCAGCTTGTGCACTTTTTCATCAACTTGAACAGAGCTTATTGTCTATAATGAATGGATCTACAGAAATTATTATTATTCTCCTTTAATTTCCTGACCTAGCAGAAAATCACCTGCTTTCCAGTACATTTCCAAGGCATAAACATGTATTTTGCTGTGCTAGCAAACTAGGTCAGAGTGCATCTTGCAGGGTCAGAAAACAATTTCAGAAAAGCACATTTGCAGTCTCAAATAAAACTAATGCTGCATATAGAATAAAAATGTGTTAAATCTTCCCTTATTAAAATAAGCATTGCACACATATGTTAATACATATTTTTCTAACATTTCCCCCGTTAATACTTTTTATTCTATTTCAGAAGCATAAACAGCTTATTTTCTTCTCCTAACCTCTTCATTTGAGGATTTGCAGCTAAGAGAGTCATTCAGTTTAAACTTATGAAAGTGTTTCCTTTTTCAACAGTTCTTCAATTTCAGTACTTTGATACAAAGTCTCAGAAACTGACATGTCTATAAAATCTTTGATTATTTTTTTCATGCAGGGAATTCCACAGCAAATGCATGCTCCTAACAATAGTAATCCCACACAAATGGCAATTAGGATGTTCATTAGGATGGAACCCCACCCCCCAAACAAATTCTGGAAAAAGTCCGTCAGTGGGTTTGGGCCTGGCCATGTCTGACATTTGTTGGATCACTTCCAAATGGTCATTAATTTCATGCTTATTGTCGGGAATGAACAAACAGCACTCATCTTTGATTAAAGCGCACGTACCACCTCTCGCCGCTAGGGTGAAGTCAAGAGCCATGCAGTTTTGAAGCACCACAGTTCTCATTGCTTTCAGTTCATCAGTCATTAATTCAAGAGCAGAAAAAGTTGCATTGCTCATGACCTCGAGAAGTTTGGATAGCTTTCTCAGTTCCCAAACTGATTTAACTGCACCATATGCAGGGGCTATGCCAGCCCAGGATACGGTAGTGTCACTCAAGTCCATGTGTACTAATTTACTTTTGTCTTTCATGGAGTTATGGTTCCTCCAGCCTGCTACCATCTGTCCTACTGGATTCTCAAGTTTCTTGTTTGGATTTTCAGGTTTCTTTGCGACATCTCTGACGTTTTGAATTCTCCCATGAGGCAAAGCTGTAGTGTATCATATGGCCGGGACCAGGTAACCCAAAAAACAACTGCCGGACCAATTCTCAGGCAACCATTTGTATGCCTCTTTCCCCACATATGAAATAAGTTTTCTACCTTAGTACTGATATACACTTTCCCTTCATGAAACATTTTATTATCTATAATAGTCAGTTGCTTTAAAAGTATAGTATTATGTTGTATATCACTGACAGTTTTATGTAAGGACTCAAAATATACGAGTCATAATCTGCATCACAAATTGTTTCTGAATTTTTAGCATTTTTAGGTTTAATATAACATTTATAAGAGATAGTAACATTACATCTACTCCAACCTACTTGAATGGTGTCGTTCTTAAAAAAGCATACGATTCCTGTTTGTGTAACAGGCAGAAATAATGCAATTTTGTCTCTAGATTTCACAGGTGTAGTCTCAAAAATCAAGTTTTCCCAGGTCTCATTGACCCCTAGGGGGACAGCAGCCATCAATAATCCCCCATATGCTGTTGGTATAGCTGTGCAAATCCAACTATTTGAAATATTAAAAGTCTCAGCATACACATATTTAATTGCTTGGTAAGTGTTAAAGTTCGGATGCCAGTCTATGAATGTTGAATCACGTTAATTCAGTCTAGCTGGTGTGGCTGAAGAAAAGAAAGGCACAGCAAAAGCCACAGCAAAAAGAACTTTGTCACTAATGCAGTTATTAAGATGATTATGCAACATTGTTGAATATACTGCTGAAATTGTTCAGTATTCCTATTGTCTCTAGGTCTTGTCGTCATTTTTATTGCTGCTGTGTGTTAGCAAGAGTTTTATCAAGTTCAAAGTCTTTGACTAGTTTACAGTGTGTCAAAGGAATCCAAGATGATCATTCCACAATCTCGACTGCTGTGGGTGTGTTCAGCAGTATTTGATACGGACCTTCCCACTTTGGAGTCGTCCAATTCTTCTTTGTGATTGTCTTCACCCAGACCCAAGTGCCTGGGGCTACTGCTACTTCGGAGGTGTTAGTTTGATTTTTATCTGAAACAGAATTAAACTGCAAAAGATGTTTGTTATTTAGCATATTCCTCATGTAATCTGCAAGTGTCCAATCTGCTTCCTGGTCTGCAGGCATGAGAGGTTTCCACTGAGGTATATAATAAGCTCTTCCGAAAATCTTTTCGAAAGGTGTCAGTCCTTTTGCATTCAGAACAGTTCTCATGCTCAACAGTGCCAGGGGCAAGCAGTGTACCCAATTCTTCTGTGTTTCTGTTATAAGTTTCTTAAGTTTATTCTTTAAAACTCCATTGTGTCTCTCTACCAACCCTGCAGATTGAGGGTGATATGCACAGTGATGTTTCAAAGAAATCCCAAAATACTGACTTAGCTGTTGTATAGTTTGGTTAACGAAATGTGTACCATTGTCACTGTAGATCCTTTCCGGTATGCCAAATCTAGGAATAATCTCTTTAACTAGGGTCTTTGCAACAGTGGCTGCATCTGGTTTATTAGTCAGAAAGGCCTCCACCCATTTGGAGAACATATCCACAATGACAAGGCAGTACTTTTTGTTTTCACATTTGTTCAATTCTATGAAATCCATACAGATGGTATGAAACGGATACGGTGGTGTAGGGAAACTCCCTTGCTTGGGCTTTAATGCCCCTTGTGCATGATGTTTATTACAAGTGTAACATGACAGGCAAACTTTTTTAGTATAGTTTGTAAACCCATACGTAGCCAACACCCGATTCACTAACTGTACCATCCACCCTGTTGAGACATGGCTCTGCCCATGGCTCAACAAAGCTACATATCTAAATAAATTGGACGGTAATATTGGTTTTCCCTCTTTGGAGATGTACAGCCCTTCCTTGAGAATTGCTCCTCGTCTTTTCCATTTTTGTTTTTCAGCCTGTGTAGTAAGTGTCTGCATTGTTTTCAACATTTCTAAGTCTAAAATCTCAGAAGGTTGTAATTCCTCATTCAAAAGAAATGCTTCTGAGGCTGCTTGCTTTGCAGCTGTGTCAGCTCTCACATTGCCTTTTGAAATCCTATCTTGTTGTTTTGTATGAGCTATGCATTTACAAATAGCTACTTTCTGAGGCAACTGAATAGAATCTAACAAATCTAAAATAAACTGTGCATGGTTAATCGGTTTGCCAGTAGATGTCACCATTCCTCGATTCTTCCACTGTTGTGCAAAGACATGTACAGTAGAAAAAGCATACTGGATGTCTATAAAAATGTTTACGTTTTTACCCTTTGCTAAGGTACATGCCCGTGTCAAGGCAATCAACTCTGCTGCTTGTGCAGATAAGTTATGTGGTAGAGATTTCGCTTCTACAATCTCAGTGTCAGAAACTACTGCATAACCGGTTAGGTTCTGTCCTGCAGGACTCCTTTTGCATGAGCCATCCACGTAATATTTCACCTTGGCATTATCCAAGGGAACATCCGTGAGGTCTTTTCTAGGCAGTGTCTTTTGCTCAATTACCTGCAGGCAGTTATGGGGTGTGCCATCCACAGGAGTTGGGAGCAAGGTAGATGGATTCAAAGTAGTACATCGTTCAATTGTCATGTGAGGTTGGCTCAGCAATATAGTCATACAAGAAAGATGCCTAGCAGGGGAAAGATATGCTATTTTTTCTTGCAGTAAAATGATTGCGACTCCATGAGGCACTCTCAATGTGAGAGGGTGGAATAACACTACTGAGGCCGAAGCCTGCACTGCCATTGCAGCTGCAACTACTGCTTGTACACAGTGGGGTAGAGACCTCACCACTGGGTCCAGTTGTGATGAATAATAAGCAATGGGCTGTTGCTTGTCCCCATGCTGTTGAGTCAATACTGATGTCATATAACCTTGCTTGCAATCTACAGTTTGGAAAAAATGTTTGTGATAATTTGGTAATCCTAAAACTAATGATGATGCTATTAATTCTTTTAGCTTGCAGAAAGTTAATTCTGCTTCTGGTGTCAATTGTATTAAATCTTGTGCTGCCATAGGCTTCTTAAAAATCAGGTCGGTTAAAGGTGCAGATTCCAAAGCATAGTTTGGGATCCAGCTCCGACAGAAATTAGTCGTACCCAGGAAGGACATAATTTCCTTCTTGGATGTGGGTTTTGGTGCTTGTAAAATCGCTACTTTTCTGTCCTCATCTAGTGTTCTGCCATCTTTGGATATTACATATCCAAGGTATTTCACTTGTTTTCTCCAAAGCTGCAATTTATTTTTGCTTACTTTGTGTCCTTCTACTGCTAAGAATTTTAATAATGCTATAGTATCTTCCTTACAATCTTGCTGGGTATGGGCAGCCAGCAGGATGTCATCAACATAAAGTAAAATTTGACTACCTTTCAGTGGGATAAATCCCGCTAGATTACTTGCCATTTCTTGTGAGAATATTGTTGGACTTTCACTATAACCCTGTGGTAGTCGCGTATATGTATACCGTTTCCCCTGAAATGTAAACGCAAACCAATACTGGCTGTCAGGGTGTATCGGCATTGAAAAGAACGCATTGCTGATATCTACCAAGGAAAAATACTTCTGTTGAGGTTTTCAATCATTCAACAAGGTATGTGGATCTGGCACCATAGGTGCTCTTGGTATTACTGCATCATTTACAGCTTGTAAATCTTGGACCATACGCCATTCTCCGTTTGCTTTTCTAACTGGGAATAAGGGTGTGTTACATGGTGAATCGGGGATTCCACCAGTATTCCCCTCTTAAGCAAAGCTGCTATGATAGGTTTAATACCTGCCTCTGCATCTTTTCTCAAGGGGTACTGTCTCTTTTGTGGTCTAAATGCTGACTTTGGCGTGACAGTAACTGGTCCTGCTGTGCGAATAAGTCCTACGTCTGATTTTCCTGTTGACCAGAGAGTATCTGGTATGTCTAACAAAGCTTTTTCTTCCTCTTCTAATAAGAGGGTTTCTCAGCTGTCTTTGCTGGACTGCAAGTGTACAGCTCGATGTGTTTGTGTTATCCAGTTCAGTTTCTGTCTTTGTATTCCCTGTTCTGACAGTTCTGATTCTGTCTGTTTTTCCCATTTTGTGACTTTCTCCTAGGTCTATCCATTTTAAATCTTCTTCTTTAGTTAAACTAACATGCGGTATTAGATTTGATTTGTAAAGTGAAAAGAACAGCTAACTACACTGTTCCCTTTCGTGTCCCAGTACAAATTACACAGTACTAATCTGTTTGCATGATTTTTAAACCGTTCTTGTTCGTGTTCTTTGTCAAGTCCTGGTGTATTACAATAATACAGAGTACAGTGCAACAGGTGTTGTATGTCAATGCAAAGGGAGGGGAACTTACTGATAGCTACATTCACCTTACCTGAGCCTCGGCGATTGGTCACTCACTGTTCAAATGGAACCCGCTTTCAGTCGTAGATCAGAAAAGTGGCTGGCCTCTCTTGCATAACAATTCAGTCGGAGGTCTTTCAATGAAGAAGATCCGGTGTGGTATCTTCCCTGCGCAGTTTCATGCTACCTGGCCCTTCTGATCCCAGGCTAAACGAGGGTTTCCGGTCCGAAGGACCAAAAAATGTTAGAGAAAAATACTTTAAAAAGACCAAAAGCATAAGGTTCAGTTCAGGTAACTTTATTCTTGCGCAAGGAGACAAAAAATGCAGTTACAGAGTTTGTCTGGCTAAATCAGGAAGTGTTACAGTTATTATACCTTTCTTTCAAGACATTGCCCACTACGACTGACGTAGCAGATCACCAGTTCACAATTCTGTTATTTTATAGATATTTCCTATACTTCTAGCTGACTCTTCAAAGTTTTAAAAAAGATTTTTCAGTAAACAGGATGGCCTTGATGACCAATGGTCAATTATAACTTTCTTACTATGTGATGTTACAAGTCTAGGTACTGTGGCTAATTTAAGCACAATGCAAGTACAGATTTCTGAAGCAGTTTATTGTTCTTTATATCTAACTATCTTGCAGCTTGTGCACTTTTTCATCAACTCGAACAGAGCTTATTGTCTATAATGAATGGATCTACAGAAATTATTATTCTCCTTTAATTTCCTGACCTAGCAGAAAATCACCTGCTTTCCAGGACATTTCCAAGGCATAAACATGTATTTTGCTGTGCTAGCAAACTAGGTCAGAGTGCATCTTGCAGTGTCAGAAAACATACTTTCAGAAAAGAACTCACACCGCTTATACTCCAATGCCAATCACCAGTATAAGCGGTGTGAGTTCGTTTGTGTTGGTGAAGTTGCTCATTTCTCTGATTTACGTATACTTTCAGAAAAGCACATTTGCAGTCTCAAATAAAACTAATGCTGCATATTGAATAAAAATGTGTTAAATCTTCCCTTATTAAAATAAGCATTGCACACATATGTCAATACATATTTTTCTAACACTATTTTATCAACATACTTTAGGCATTACTGGTCAGTTCTTTCATAAAATAAGGGTGCCTCTTCTTTTAGCTCAAAAGACAGAACCTGCTAAAACCAAATAATTCTTTAATGAAAGTCTATTTACATCTTTATTAAGAAAATGTGTTTCATGTAGAAATACTGTTTGAGCTTTTTGCAATTGCAAGTATTTAAACAGACTCCCCCTCTTTACTGGATAATTTAATCCATTAATATTAATAGATATGCATTTAAAATCATATATTTATGTAACTGAAAAAAGTACAATGAAATCACATTTATGTACAGAATGAATTATATACTTTATATACAACAATATGAAATTCTCAGCTATGGACAAAACATTTTAAACAAATTCCCTAACAATATAACCCTAAAACATTCTACCATGGAATAACATAGTCCTAGTTTATTGAAATAGGTAAACAAACTACCTCACAAACATTCCATTAGACTAACATCTCTTAGGTCATACTTCTGATTCATAATAGTCTGTCTCATGTTTTTAGTATGCATCATCTTAAAAGAGCCTGTCAGTGAGTTATTATGAATAAGAAAGGTTAAACAGGTGTTTAGAATTTTTATTATAAGTTGACCAGAGTGAATATTCTTTAATTATATACATATTTATTCTCATCTCTCTTTACTTCTATTTGTATACTATGTCTTGTACTATTACTATATTCCAGGGTTTTGGATGTTAGATATAATCTTAGTGTAGAATATCATATATTATACCATGATCCCCCCCAAAACATGCACGCTGATTGGCCAGCGTGCCCGTTGTAAATCGAGTTATACTAATGGAAAAAGGTCCGGTCGCCCGGACTTTTTTCCATTAGTAAACTTCGTTTTAAACACTGTCTCGCTATGTTAAATGGGTTTAATATGGCGAGACAGCTAAAATAAACAGCGGAGATCTCCGTTGCTTATTTTAAAGCTGTCTCGCTATGTTAAACCCACTTAACATAGCGAGGCAGTGTTAAAAAGCAACGGAGAAAGCAAGATCTCCGTTGCTTTTTAGTGTTTCGCTATGTTAAATGAGTTTAACATGGCGAGACAGTTAAAATAAGCAACGGAGATGTCCGTTCTTATTTTAAAACTGTCTCGCTATGTTAAACTCATTTAACATAGCGAAACATAAAAAGCAACGGAGATCTTGCTTTCTCCGTTGCTTTTACAACTCTGATGTACTGCGCGGCGTAGTACATCAGAACTGCCGGATGCCAGACATCTGCGGAAGGGCAGTAAACAGGCATTATACTATGCCATTATTTAAGAAAAGTAATAGTTTCTTTTCTTAAATAATGTCATGGTATAATAGCAATAACCCACTTCTGGGTGTGGGTAATGCTAAATTTACCCATGGTTGGCTTTGTTTGGTCCTCGGGCTTGCCTCGGGACCAAACCACGCCAACCGTAATTAACATTACCACACCCAGGCGTGGGTTATTGCTATAATAGACCATTTATATTTACCCTTGTATATTTGATACTGTTTAATCTAGTACTACTGTTAGAATTGATCCTTTTTTCCTTAATTGTTATGTCTAATAGTATCTGATCAAACCTCTGAAAAATATTCCCTTTTAAGATTCAAACTTTCCATAATAATTTTTTTTTATCAGAAGTGTCATTCTATAGACAAGTATATAAACTGCACTTTTGGTACACTGCAAGCATTTAGAACCATTTAATAATGGACAGTGGTTTAGAATGCAATGTATTTGTCTATTACTTATTATCTAACTTATATTCATCAACATCTTAGCATATGATTCAAATTATTATGATTATTCCCTTTTATGCAGGAAGTAGTAACCCGGATAGTTCTTAAAATTTTTGGAATCCCCGCAGTATCAAAAAATTGCTCATGACTAATTAAGCAGCTTCAAGCTGATCTTCATGACAAGGGTTTGCAAATGAACAGTTTATCAGCTACAATTCGCACAAAAATGTCCACTAGTGAATCCAAGCCACATGTTCATTATACATCAATCCCTCAAACCCTTCCAAACTACTAAAAAAATAGTAAAAAAAAATTCAAAGTACGTTAACCATTAAAAAGCTAGTGTAGTTAAAGAAATAACATTTAATCATTCAGTAAGCACTATTTGTATGAGATGTGTATGTTAACCATTAAAAAGCTAGTGTAGTTAAAGAAATAACATTTAATCATTCAGTAAGCACTATTTGTATGAGATGTTTAATAAAAAGCAGACTGTCATTCTTAAATGAGACATAGGATATAAGCTTGCATTAAAAGAACGACAGCTGTGTGTGATCCAGGTTTGGTTTTCAGCTTGGTTTTGGCTCAGCTATATAAGCAAGGTTGCAACTGTGATACCCCACCACTGGACCAGTAATCAAGGAGTCTCAATCCTCACCACTGGCATCAGTGGGGGACGTACACTTTGTGGATGACAGGTACACACAGTATTTACAGATGTAGCTCTCTGCATCAAGTGCAATTTCCCTTAACAGCACACAGAGACCACATTCAGTCTGAGGCTGGTTCCCCTCTCTTTCTCCAGACCCCAGTAAGACTCCCCACTGGTACAGCTACAGAGTTGATTCCTTAGCCAGGCTTCCAAGCCAAGTCCTCCAACACTCTCTCTGTCCCTGCCCAAGTAGCTGACACACACACTACTGGAGATTTTTTTACACACAGTCCGTGGTGGTGCAGCAGTAGCATTGTTGCCTCACAGCAAGAGGTTTTCCCGTTCGATTCTCGGCTGGAGTGCGGGGAGTGCCTTCTGTGTGGAGTCTGTATGTCCTCCCCGCGGTTGGGTGGGTGTTCAAAAGACATGCGTAAATGGGCGGGTCTTCGTTGAAGTTTGAACATCGAGCTGGCACCTCGGCGTTCATGAAAATCTACTGCCAATCATTAGCAGACCGGAGTTCCACTGTGGCGACCCCTAACCAGGAAAAGCCGAAAGACAAACAACAACAACACACATGGGAAAGCCTGGCACAGGTTTACTAGCTATGCCCTCTTTTGCCCAAGACTATAATGTAGTTACCACTGCCACTAGAACCCCTTGACAGCTACTTTAATGCCCTTAATGAAGGGTGTCCAATCTTACTGTGTAACGTTAATATTAATACAAATGGTTGTTTAACCAGGAGCAAGGCTATTAGGAGTGGCCCACAATATCCCAAATAAATATGCAAGTACTCCCAAAACGTAAATATCTCTACACAGATCAGCCACAATGAAAGATTTAAATATATTTAATAATAAAACAAGACAATACTAAATATATATTCACAGTGACAGAGTTCAAAACCACAGGAAATATTTAAAATAACATTGCAGTACAAGCTCACACAAATAAAGAAAACATCTAAACTAAGCTTTACTATATTCCTGACTATCTAAGAGAGGTGCACTGTTCCCTATAAACTTATTTCATTAGACCAAGACAGATGTGGCGAATGGATCTTTTAGTTGTCAGGTCCAAGACATAATGCAGAATGCTCTGTCTCACTAACAGACTTATAAAATTAATATCTAAATTATTACTGCTGGGATAACTTGCAGAATGACATTTCTTGTTATCTGACTCCTAGCTCCCAGGCAAAACAACCATTAATGAAGCTAGCAGTATTTAGCATCTACCTGTAAAAATATACAGGAAAGTGCTTCTCCTCAGATCTCTGGCATGGAAGTCATAAAACAACTGCATTCCTTCATGCTTTCAAGACTAGTAATTAATTCATCCTAACGACAATACAAAAAGTTTTCTAGTACAGACATTGGGTTTCTTGCAGTATTGAAAACTGAAAGATATAATCTTTTATGGCCTGAGTCATAAAGTGTTTTCATTTCAGTTTTACTAAAATTTACGATACAGAGGTTAACCTCCTGTATCCCAGTTTCCACTGTTAAAATATATACATTTAAACAATTACAATAGTGCATACACATTTCTGTTCTCTTCCAGCAGAGTACACTGTGGCTACATTTCAGACAGTACTCTGCAAATACCGTTTGCAACACACGTGTCTGTACAAGCAGTTTGATATATCCATGACATACAGTTCTAATACATTTGCAACACAAGCCTTACAGGAATCATTTCGTTATTAAACGATGACAATTATTTACAAAATTCCAGATAGCTAGGCTGGCAGTATCTCCTTTCGTCACAGCAACTATAAGATTTTTTTTTTGCTTCTAAGCCTTGTACACCTTTTAGTAATGCTACTGTTCCTGTTGAAATCTGCCAGTGCTAATTAAAGTTGTTAAATCGTTCCAAGGTGTTTTGACTTATCTTCCACGTACATAATTCACTTTTGTATTTTGTCAATGACAAATGAAAAACTCTAGTACTTCCATTAACATTAGATTGAGGAAGTAAAAGAAGTATGGCAATTGTAGATACTCTGACTGCAACTGGTGTGAAAAAAAAAAATCCTGAGGATCAAGTAGCAAGAAAGGAACTGTTTTTTTTTTTTATGGCTGATGGCATAAAAGTTATGATAAGAAAAAAGCCACACTGTGCTTGTGGTAATGAAACCAACATTTAATGAATATCCTCCTTAGGCCTATCAAACAGATCAAAAATGCATACGTGCAAATAGCAAGCTTACAGAGAATTATTTTAATCCTAAACCTTGCAAGAAACTACAGAAATAAAATTTCACTTTCATATTAGAAAGCTTAATGAATTCATATCTGAAGAGAATCTGAGAGAACTAACCCAGGACTGAAGTTATGGAGCAACATTACAGTAAATGTTGAAAGAACAGTGTGTAAAAAGAAATTTCAAACACACAAAGATAATTAAGAAATGCGAAAGGTGAAATGCCAAAAGCACTACTTTAGCATTTGAAGGAACAATTAACCATCTAGAAGGCTTGGAAGTGAATTAGCTAGAGGTGGTATGTAAAATGATGCAAAACCACCACAGTATAGGGTGTGGACCAGAGCTATATCTAGGTCAACCTGACAATTCCCAGAGGGGTAACCCCCTCACAACTTGAATTTATGAATAAAAAAAAACTCATACTTTCAGAAATTGTAACAAAGATTTTATATTAGCTCCTTGTAACAAAGATTTTATATTAGCTCCTTGCTACAGTTACACACACACACACACACACACACACACACACACACACACACACACACACACACACACAATATACAAACTAAAAGCATATAAGCCCATTCCTTTAAACAGCTGTGCTATCAGCTAAAATAACCATCATTAATACACTTATAACCAATTTGCATATCTTTGCAGAGCTGTTCATGCCCCCCAACAACTTGCACCTGAAGAAGTTAGCCCATTTGCCCTGCTCTAGCTAAAGTGTTGAAGTGGACTACAGTAAATCTGGAGCTTGTAAAGAGCTTGAATTAAGAGAGCTGAAATGTAGCCAGGAACTGATTGCTCATATATTTTTCCTAAGGATACAGAATGACCAAAAGAAAACTTCGAAAACGTTTTTGCTACATGCAGTACAGACCTTACGCCAGGAAAATGTTAATCCATTCAAGGTAAAAAGGCTAATAGAAAACACATAGCTGAATTTTGAATTAGACACAGTAACTATAAAGTAACACTAATGACTGAACAGAACTTCAGAGAAATCACTAATGGGTTTTGCAGCCTAATCATCTTGTACTGCAAACTTATTCATGACAGCATATAAAACTAATGGGAGTTGCTCATATAAAAGCTGCTTAGAAATAACAAAAAGAAACATTACATTTCATTATAATAAAAGCTGCAAGTTTCCCCTTAGTTGGAAGAAATTAAATACAATTATTTTTGTCTTAGAAGTTGAAAATATTGTGCTACTGGTGCCTTAGAGAACATTATTATAATACAGAAATGGCTGTACTAAAAGAAACCACAGCTGGTATTTGTGTTTTAGCAAATATGCTGATGCACAGGTTAGGTTATCTCTATCCAAATGGTCTCTAGATGTAGATAGTCAAGTACTGGTGTTAGACTTATGGACAGTGCACCACTGTATGCCAGCTATATTAAACGGTGCATTGCCAGAGTGGATAATTATGTCATGAAAGGATAGCATAAAATAACAGAGTAATGCTTATGCCATATTACTGCTGAACACATTTGTCAGAGATGTCTACTTATTATGAGGGCATACAGTTGTAGCAGCACAGGTTTGCTCTGCAGTACCATAAATGGCACATCAATTTCATCTTGAAATATCCAATATAAAAGACAATGAATGTATACGAAAATCCATATGTTACAAACTGCAGATGTAATATATCTTTAAATGCTGGTTTCAAACTGAGGCAAGTTTTATCACATGATTTTTAGTGCATATATATATATATAAATGAGTTGGCCACTTTTTTTAGTTTTTATTTTGAGGAAGTTTGTATTTTATAAACGAACGCGCTAAATAAATACTTGGGAGTGGATCAGTTTGCCTTCATTTGTGTTACTTATCCAATATAAAAAGTTTAGCCAGAACCTATGTATGGTGACCTAGCATGGATCAATATGTAGGAAAAAAGTAGAGATGTGTAAACAATCTGAAGACTGTTTCTACCACACATGGTATGCCAGACATGTTAGTGTCTGATGATGAATCTTGTTTAAGCAAAAAGACATGGAATTTAATGCAATTATTGCAATAGCTCATACGTCATCGGATTACTGGCAGAGAGGGTTGTACAGACTTTGAAATAAGGGATGAAAAAAGAGAAAGGCGAAACTGCTAAAACACACACTCAATATTGTCAGCACTTTTTTTCCAGTTACAGAACTACTCCTAAGTTGATAGGAGTATCATTAGCAGAAGTGTTTACATAGGCCAATAGGTTCTTACTAAGCTTATGGCCAAAAAAGACCATCACAAAGCTGAGCCACATCATCTAATACTGATGGGAGACTAGCAGTGTCCAGCACATGTTCAGCACTGATCAAATGTTGTCCACATATCCATGGTCAAAATTTGGGATCATCCAGTCAACAGGACTGGTTTTAAACGTTGCTAAGGAAGAACCCTGCTTGATAGATAAACACAGATTATGACAGAAACGGGGGATACATTAGGTTAGGCACCTTCTCGTCATTTAGTGTTGTTGTGATAGCATGGATTTTAGTGTTGTTGATGTGATAGCAAAGTCTGTATAACAGTGTTTGCTTTACTAGTTGTTCTATTTAGGTAAAGTTCAAAGAATGATGGTTTGTTCACAACATGGAAGGTTAAGCAGAAATCGCACTCAGGAGTCTGTATAACAGAGTAGAGGTAAAGAGCTTTTAGTCTATCAAAGTAGGAAAGAGTCCTGAGACCGGAGATCTTTTTGCCCAGGAAATGTTGAAGTTTCTCAAGCTGGACCTAATAAGAGATGAAGTGGGATTATAACTTCTCTGGATCTTGAGGACATGCAAAGAAGGATAAGGTGTGCAAGTTAGAAAGATCTCCTAACCACCACAGATGCATAGTGGTAAAAGGAGAGTCTGTTATCTACCAAAGTCCCCGATACATCAAATTTCAGTGGAATGTTACCTGTGTGGGAAGCAGCAATGATGCCACATTTACCAAAGGAAACTATGTTGCATTTCTTGGTGTTGAGGGTGAGCCCATGACTAATATATCAAGCATAAGTTTGATCCAGCCCTTGCTGGAGAATTTAAATATCAGAAGTGATGGCCATCCCAGTTTGTAATCATCAGCACACTTGGCTAGTCATAATTCCTTGATATTGGCTTTATAGAAATATATATAAAGAGGAGAAGACAAGAAGTCCACATTTTTCTTCTTGCCATATATGAAAGCAAAAATCCAAACAAAATGGTGTGCTCAGAATGAGATACTTGATAAATAAGCAATGGTGTAAATTTTTTCTTGTGGAGATGTTTTTTCAAGAACTGCAGCTGCTTTCATAGATGAATCTGTGACCTTTACATTATACTGTGGAGATTAAGCATAGTTCATCTGTGAGAAGGTACACAGACCAAAGGGGAAGATAATTTACAGAGAAACAACCCATCTCTGAACCTTAAAAAGAAAGGGTTCCTTGAGCAGTGCAATGGTTCCAAAATATCTGCTTACCAGAGACAGTTGGTATGGTGGATGCTATGTTTGAAGAACCTGTACCTCAACCTCTTGTGACCAAAACTAATGAATGATCACCTGCAATTTATTGAGATAGAAGGCATCCTTCAGATTTGCCTGTTGCTGTCCCACTAAGATTTTCTACTTGTGAAAGTTACCCACCTACTCATCTTTAGTTTTTTCCTGAAAAAGAGCAAGAATATGCCCTGGTGTTAAAGACGACCTAGTAAACTATCAAGACCTTTTCAGTTAGAAAACTGCACTGAACTAGAACTGCACTGAACTAGAAATGGTATGTTAAAAATCTAACTAGTAATCATGCTTTACAGTGAACATTCATAAAGCTGGAAATGTTTAAATTGTGTTACTGAGACCAATGATTTGCCTGTGCTAGACATTACATTTATATGGTAAGTCCTTAGCAGAAAAAAAAGTTACAGCATACTAGCCATTAAATGTTAACTCTCTATAATCTAATTTGGTCCAATTTGTTAGGAGTTAAACACTACCCTAAGAAGTGCAATAGGTTATTTTTCAGCCAAGCTAATTCTGATCGCCTCCACTCATACCAGTTAGCTCATTTTAATCTACAAGGTTGCAACAAGATGTTATTATAGATTATTAGTAGGCTAACTGCCCTTGTGGGCCAATTTAAGCCTTGCCAATTACCCCATGTTACAATCAAACCCTGCACCTTGAATCTGTAAGGTAAACACCTTAACCATTATGCCAACCTCCCAATATGTTTCTCTAGGTACGAAGTCATGAACACTCATTTAATTAATACAATTTCTATAGATCCCTGGATTTCTTATTAACACCACAAGAATAAACTTAGGACTTTATATTCACTGCATAATATTTTTTGTAGACGTGTTAGGGGTGCATTTGCTTATCATAACACATGTGGTCCTTCACTGCTCTGTTCCTGTACATAGCTCTAGTCTGTAACACTGTGCCCTCTGACAACTGTGCTGTCTAGCAAAATTAGGGTGAGGCAATGGAGACAGCTGCAGAGGCACAATGCATTCCTGTAACAGATGTGCCAGGTACCATAACACAGCAAAGCACAAGCGGTCAGGAAGTACGATCATCAGTTCTGAAGATCTGGCATTCAAATTTAAGTAGCCACAGCTGATTCAACGTATTCAATTTTAGCTGCTCCATTATTAGATTTATGTGTTAGTAACTGTGTGTCACAGTTCATAGATTTTTTTTTATTTATTAATTTTATATTTGGTCCTCAGCTTTGAATGACCTTGTTTTTCTTTTTGCCTTTAGGTTGAAGGGTGATGCCAGTCTGGGACTGTCCAGGACATCAGTGGACTTGGCTACAGTTCTGGCTGTGCCAACCATACAGATGACATTATGATATATTCTTATCTGGTACACGACATTATAAACAACCTTATTATACCTTCAATGTTCTCAAGCCTCACAATGCTACTGCATGCATGCCACAGTAATAGCTCTTGTTTTACAGCCACACATCCTTTGCGGAGAATAGGGCTGTGTGATAACATCCCTGCCTTGTGTACATGCAAGTTTCTGTATATGCATCTGTGCATGTGTGGGTATGTTTATATATGTGTTTCCTCCTGCTCTCCAACCCCTGTCATTTAACTCTGCATTTTACTTGCACTGATTATGTAACAGAATGAGATTGCTTATATTGGTTATACTTTCTTTTTGTGCAGCATGTGGATAAGTCTGCCATAACACAATTGAAATATGCTTCCTTTTCATGTGCCATGCCATTCCATAGACAGCTTTGTCCTTTTTGCTTGTATTGCTTGGTGATTTTAGTTTGCTGTAAAGACTGTCCCAGTTTGTTTTTTTAGGTTTGAGCCTATTTGATACACAAAGCATCATTACTGGAATACATGCCCTTAAGATATCAAAATAAAAACAAGTAAAACACTAAAAACAATAGCTTTTAAAGGGAACTACACCCTCCTGCACAGCTTGATGGGGGCTCTGCCCCCACATCTCTGCTCTCTAAATGGAATATCTCCATCAAACAAACTCAGGAAAAACAGGATTTTTTTTTTTATAAAATGAAACCCACCTTTTTCCTCTTCTGAGAGTTGTACATCTGCAGAGGTTGCACTGCAGTACTTCTGACAAAGCAAGACAATTTTGCATGCATGTTTTATACTCTCTCAAAAACACCAGATGACAAACAGTACTGCTTCCTCTAGATGGATATATAGAACAGTGGTTCTCGTGCAAAGAAGCAATGAAACACTGCACATTGTGTGTTGCATTGGGCATGCAGGCAGTGTACTACTACTACGTTAAAAATAAATTATATTTGAAATGTATAGCTCAGCCTCAAGCAAACGGTATTAAAATAGTATGTGGCTGGGTCATGGCAAATCATGTCCATTGGTATTCCAATTCTATAAAATGGGTTTAACTTACTGACTTTGTGAGACCTCGGAAGGGATTAAAAGTAAGGAGGTATGGAGGTAAAGTCCACTGTATACAGATACAAAAGTGCTCCCTAATCTTTTTAGCCCTTTCATTTCTATACTTTTGCAGAAATCTGCTTTCACCAAAATAGTCCATCATTCTCATAAAACATATCCAACTTCATCGCATTTCCTCTGTCCTGCTTGTTGCTGCATTCACTTCCTTCTTAGTGGCAAGCACTGTAGCACTGTGCTAACAGGTCTCTAATTCTGCTCCAAAAATCCATAGAAGAAAATCAGTCTGTCCTGGGATATGTAGTTTTTTTGTCTTAAATATTAAAAACCCACTTTGCAACAGTATACTAAACCCAATGCAGTCTTCTGAAAAGACTAGACCATAAAAGTGGTAGAACCCATTTGATGTGGTACATAATGAATTCTGCAATTACATTTTTAATCCATTTCAGGGCCACAGGAGAGCCAGGGTCCATTCTACCTCTGAAAAGGTGCATTGCAGAAAAGCTGATCATAAATAGGGCACCATGCAAGTCTATCACAGGACACATCCACAAACCTAACACACAAAATGTGCACCTAGAGGCAGCATGAGTAAAATTCAAAAGATAATGAAGCATTTCTGCATGTTTTGGTCTGGTGACCTAGGATATAACTTAACTAGCTGTAAATTAACTGTAGACAACCCCCAGTCTTCTGATCTATCCTAGCCAAGACCACTTGTAGAACGTATCATTTCAACCTATGTAGCACAAGATTACTAGTTATTAGGAAGATGCTGCGACACACTGACCTGGAATTGACTGAGCTTGGTTTTCCTGACAGTTTTCTTGGAAGCTGGCCTGGTCCAGTTTTTCTCTCTCATCCTGCTCCGTTCGCCCTTGCTGCGCTCAGGCTCACTCTGCTACCCTCATTACTCCCATTCACACCCACCCCTGACATCATTTCCTTTACAGCTAAACGTGCTTTGCCCCACTTCCAGACTAGCTAATAGACATCCATCTACTCTACGCATACTCCACATAACCATTAACTGTAACACCCACTCCCCACCCCTCCTGAGCCTTACCTGCTTTTAATTCTTTCAGTCACTCACTTTAGAAAACTCTTTCACTTATTTCCTGACTTCTTCTACTAACCTTAAATAAATCGTTACCCTTTAATTATTTCTGTGTTAAAAGTAAATCATGGCTATACCTTTCAAAACTCTCTCTCTCCCATCTATTTCTAATTCTTTGCTCAGCTCTAACCACTTACCATACTCCTTTCACCTGCTTACCACCCCATTTCCCACTACCCACCATACAAATAACTACTCCACCCCTATTGCCCCCCCTCTAACCATACCATTACCTCATTTCACAAGTTCAAAGTACTATACATACCAAATACCCAAACTCTCCTCAAAACATATCAGTTCCTTTGCAAATATTTCTTCAAATACTTCAAAGCACCATACTACTCTTATCTGGTGATATTCACCCCAACCCAGGCCCTTGACAACAGCACTCTAACCATACTTATACAGCACCACTCCCCCTTTCCGACTGCCTCACAAATAACATTACAATCACAAGACTCTTTTTCAATTAATATACAAAGCATTGTTAATAAAAGTACTCTCCTTTACACCTGGATTTCTCAATATAACCCAGATATACTTGCTCCATCTGAGACATGGCTAAAACCTCAAATTACAAGCTGTGAAATTCTTCCCCTGGTTATACTGTTCAACCAGACAGAAGTAAAAAAAGGGTGGAGGAGTAGCTATACTCTGCTCTGGCCATCTCTCTCTCTCTACTCCCTCTCAATTGCTATCCTTGATTTCAGCCCTGCTGAAATACTTATGGCAACCTGTAACCTAAATCAACACAAAAAAAATGGTCATTGCAGCAATCTACATACCCACAGGTAAAAACGGTCCCATAATCGAACAGTTTCTTTCTTGGATTTCTGTATCCATTCTCTATGAAACCATCAGCCTTGGGGTATGAAAACTGACTGGAACCTTATCAATACTGCATCCCCTAGCTACTCTATAAACCTTTATGGCTTTACCAACTGATGACCTCATCCATGCACCAACAATTAAAATTCACAGAACGGCTTGGTTATCGACTGGATATTAATATCCAACCCCTGGTGCTATCATAACCCTTCCACCCTACCTAGCTTGCTTGGTGACCACCTCCCTACCACAGTTGTAAAACTCTCCCAATCATAATAACAGCCACCAATACAAAGTCTTGTAACCTTAAAAACTACATCCATTACCGTAAACAAATTAATGTCCACTGTAAACTGGTCATTCCTACACACATTACTCCTTAATGATGTTGTTGAAAGCTTCAACACTTTATTCCTAGAAACCCTTAACACCCTGGCTCCAGGTAGAAAAATTAGGTTAAAATGTAATTATGCACCATGGCTAAACCAGGCAACTCTATCACTTATGAACAAGAGAGACAGTGCCTGGAGAGCATGGAAAAAAACACTTTCCACCTGAACTTATATATACAGCTTTGCAACCAAATAAAAAAAGCAGGGCCTACTAGACAAAAACATTTTTTTTTTCAAAAATCTCTGAACAACCCACATTCCAACCAGAAGAAATTCTGGCACTCAACAGACCAGCTACTATCTCCAGGGAACCCCTTTTCACCAATTCCCTTCCCTAACAAACCTTTTAATGAAACTGCAAGCCTACTTATTTCACTGAAACAATAGAAAAGCTTACTAAACCAGAAACTCTTGATATTAAGACTCCACCTCCCATTTCATCTCTTCCATCATTCTCTCTAGCACCCATAGCAACTTCCTTCATCAGATCACTTCTTAAACTCAAACCCTGTTCCCCATCAGCTGACAAACTCCTTCCATTATTTCTCAAACATGCAGCCAAATCCATAGCATAGCCTGTAGCTATACTTATCAATAGATCCACCCAGGAAACTACAGTACCAGATATCTGGAAAAAATTCTTCATAATACCCCTCAACAAGGGAGGAAATTCTACAGAACCCTCAAATTACAAGCCTACTGCCATATTATCCCCCTTATCCAATATACTGGAAAAATGTATACATAGACAAATACTAAACCACCTCTTACAGGCAAACCTAATTACACCCACACAGCACGGTTTCCATCGCTCGCACAGTACTACCACTGCCCTCCTATCTTTCACACACAACATTGCCCAAGCCAGAGATAATAATAAACTCTTATCAGCTCCATTCCTTGACCTATCCAATGCATTTGATACCATTTCCCATCCTCCTAAACAAACTTTCCAACCTACAATTCTCTATCTCCACTACTTCCTGGTTTAACAGCTACCTCTCAAACAGACAATATATCAGATGGCAAACATCATTCTCTCCTTTCCATCTTTTTAAGACTGGGGTTCCCCAGGGTTCTTTCCTGGGCCCCCTACTTTTTAATATATTTACAAATAACCTCCATGTTTCCTGCCCCCAGTCTAACTTAATACAGTACGCAGACAATTCCACAATTAACACCTCTGACAATATACAAAATCTCCACATTGTCAATCAAAAATCTCTGCACCTAGTGGAACAATGGCTAACTGAAAACAACCTGCTTCTCAACCCCAAAATGACCAAGCTTCTCCTTTTCCTTCTAAAACACCTTAATCCAGCTAAAGACGATCACCATCTCATCCTTAGATAATACAATTATCACCACCGACTCAAACACCAAATTGCTTTTGCTGTTACTACAGACCAACTAAAATTCGACCTACATATCTTAAACTGTATCAAAATCTCCAATCAAAAACTAGGTCTTTTATACCGCAACAACAAATATATACATAACAAATCTAGACCTATACTCGCTCATTTATTCTAACAACCCTGCTATATGCTGCTCCCATACTTACTAACTTCCAAAATAATCTCTTAACTAAACTAGAAACCACATATAACAAGATAGCAAGACTCACAGCCAGTAATAGCTACAAATCCCATCATTGTATATCCTGAAAAGCTTAAGATGGCCTGAACTCCCCCACATGCTTCAAATTTCACAACTACAAATTGCTCACAGCATCCTAAATAGCCCCAACTCCTGCCCTGCCCTTACATCCATAACTGCACCCTGCACACCAAATCATGACCTTAGAAGCACACAAAAAACAACCTTCTGCAGGTGGCCAAGCCAAACAAAAATATTGGAAAAATACTTTACAGTCATTCAATTGCATACTCATGAAACAAACTTCCATTGTCCCTTCGCTCCACTACCAAAATGCATTGATATGTACTGGTCAGGAAATTACCTAATGAATTTTTATTCTTCTCTCAGTTAACATATCTGCCTGGTATCTACCTAAACTGTCTACATATATTACTCGCTCTGTAGTTAGTAGCTATGCTATTAAATGCATCTTTGCTGCACTATGCCATGAAGCTACTCTGAATTATTTTTTTATTTTAGGCATTTCATTCCTTGTAAATAACAATGCTAACCAAATTTCTCAAACATCTTGTTACTGCATTCTCAAAATTCTCAAAATACTGTACTTTTGCCTTGTATATATTCATATTGTATATTTCTCTCTGTTTTTGTACTGTTGAGTATCTTACAACTTGAATTTTTCTTATTAATTACTTTCCTGAAGCTTTTCTCCTCGGATCTCTGCTGGAAAAAGGATCTATGGGCCCAGTCAGACTAACCCAATTATCAAATGTAAAAATAAATTAAATAAACCTGAAGTCATTTAGCCATACAAATGATCCTGATGATGTTTAAGGTAGAGGTAACTGTGCATGGTGGTCCTTGTGTCTTATTGACCATAGTCAAAGTAATAGGAATACAGCGGTGTATAATTTTACATTGTTGTTTATTCACTGCAGTATAGTTTTATAGTAAAACAGCTCTTATTAAATACTTTGAATGGTTTGTCATACAGCTTTAATGTGATGCTTTTTCCATATATATATATATATATATATATATATATATATATATATATTCACAGTGATACATATATTCACATCCTATCCGCGGTGGTGGTGTTGCGGTAGCGTTTTCGCCTCACAGTAAGACGCTGTCAGGTTCGACTCTCAGAGCATCTTCTGCGTGGAGACATACGTGAATGGGCGTACCTTCGTTGAAGGTTGTGCATCAGGGCTGGCAACTCGGTACATAAAAATCAATTGCCAATCATTAGCGGACCAGAGTTCCGCTGTGGTGACCCCTAAAAGCCGAAAGTCACAAAAACAACATATATTCACATCCTGACTAGTTCTTACTTATATATACCTTTACTAGACCTCATTATTTCATTTCTCTCTCTCTCTCTACGCACTTGTTTTGCATGATGCCTCCTAGGCCCTGAACAGTTTTACCAAACTCCATTTTCTTCTTTCACTCCAGGTGCTTAATTTTGCTCTGTTTACACACACCCACACACACAAAATACCTTTCCTTTGTTTTACACATTCTTCCATATGCTATGAATGTCACTGGAGAAGACATGGGTGTTGGAACCATAGGGGGAGGGTGGAGGAGAGCCCCTTTATTCAAGAGCTGCCCATGGTTCCCTGAAACTGCTGCTGGCATAGTGATTACATGGAAACATTTACATTGGTGTTTCTGAGGTAAAAACAAGCTCAGGAAGCTGGCAAAAGGTAATGAGTAATAAATCATCGTTTTCCATGGTTGTGATGGAAATTAAGTGCCTGAGAAAGGTGGTAGGATGCACACTGTGGGACAGACGAAGAAATGAGGACATAAGAGCAGAACCAAAGTAGTTCCAATTGCAGAAAAGATCAAAGAGAACAGATAACGGTGGTCTGGGAAGCAGAAGAGAATCTGGTGAGAAAGATTTGGGAAAGACAGGAAGAAGGTAAGAGGAAGCAAGGCTGTCCAGTAAAGAGGTGGATGGATTGTGTGAAACAAGATCTGCGACAGTCAGGCATGAGTGTTGAAGGCAGGAGTGTGGCACTGAATTGAGAGAGCTGGCGACAGCTAACATGACACCACGACCCCATGTAGGAAAATGGGAAAAGGGGGGGGTGGTGATGATCTCATAAGCATAGAAACAGCCATGCAAGTGTTTCTAAGGCATACTGATCTATTTCTTTCCTCAAAAGTTTTGGACAAAGCAAAAACAAGAGAATGAAGGCTCAACATCAATGACAATTTTTCAATATTACTAATTCATTTATATATTAAGTAGATCAGATTTTGCATCAACATGCATTTTCTGAAAAAAATAGAAATGTGAAACTTTTACTATCTGGCATTATTGGCTGACTATAATCCTTAACATACTTCTGAACCTTTGCTTAAGAATTATGGAGAAAACCAAAAATAATGGGGGAAATAAAGGGCCAAAATCAAGGACAGATTTTAAATATTGCTCTTATAAATTTAAGACAGCTGCTAGAATAACAGGTTTTACATTGGCATGCATTTTTCTGAAGGACATGAAGTTTCAACAGTCTCATTATTTATTGAGTACAATCCTCAGTGGTCTACCAGAAACAAATTTTTTGAGGAACAAACCAAAAATATGAGGCAATAATCTGAATATTCTGTGAAATTCTGGAGAGTTGAGATATATGATCTTGAGTGATTTACCAGAAAATCATACATTCTACAAAGGACAGGGCAAATACATGAGGCAAAATTACGGATATTCAGCAAAATTAAGATAGTTTATTTACTTTTTGTTTGTTGGTTATTTGTTTACTAGGTAATTGGGCTGGTCTATTGACCCTTTTCAGACACAACCTGGTATTAAGAGCAGTAAACACAACAATTTACAGAAGCACAATAACATATTGCATCGTATGTTTTAGAAGTAAAGTTTGATTTCTATAAGTTGGTGCAGAGTTCCACAATCTTTCAATGTGCACTTAGAAAACTTAAAGAAAAAGAAAAAAGAAATCAGTTAACTCACTTTTGCCAGGCTGTTTTCAAAACAGTCCAACACTACATGTGTGCCACACTCTGAATAATGCAGTCCTACCTTATTACAATTCTTTCTGCATTCTACAGCAGGCAGATTCATGAAAAAAAAAATGTCTAATTGGGCTGCAGTAAGGAGCCATTTCTATTGGCTTAGACTGCCTCAGGTGACTGGCTGAAACTGAGGCAGCCTGATATTCAAAGTAAGCATGCAAATTAAGGATTTATTGAAAAAAATATATTTATCTCTATATACACACATATATATTGAAATTTGAGTTAGGGAGACCTTTTTTGGTGTTGTTTTGTTTTTTTAACTAGCCCTGCACATCTACTGTGCAGGTACACACGTTTTTTTTATTATAAAAGTATGTGAGTGAGTGTGCTGCTGGGAGGGGCATAAATGCTCTGAACTGTCCCAACTTTCTAAGACTGTCTCTGATTTAGCCTCATATTTTGATCTGTTCCTTCCTTGCAAAGTAAGCATTTTTTTGCTAATTAATGAGAAAAGCAGAAACTGCAAACTAATAAACACTGAGTTTTAGAGAAAGCATGATGATGTAAATCAGGTTATTCTAAGTTTATAATGGCAATACATGTTTCTGGTTTTGGTCTTTTGTCCCCATTACTGTTTTGCTTGTTTATTCTTTAAGACGCATGTTGAAAGGAAAAGGATTGTAGAAAGTGGACTGCATTTTGCATTCTGATAGTAATTACGCTTGGAAGACACATTGCTGTGTGGAAGTAAATTTATCTATAATTTATTCCTTCATTTGGTCACTTTCAAATGTCAAGTGGGGTGTACAGTCACAGTTGTACAAGTGGATGCAACTGATGGCAGTCATGCATGTGTGTGTATGTGTACAATATATGCATGAATGCATGCAGAACTTAAGATTTTATTAATGCCTTCGACTTTCTTTGATTTCACAGAATTTGTCTGGGTGTCTCGTGTAGAGTGTTTTTTTTCTGGCAAATCAATGACTGCAGTCACCATTAATGACAGACATTTGAATTTCAGATTTAGTAGCCTTCAAGAAAAGCATAGCAATGCAAAGCCTATTATTGGGTCTATATTAAATCACTGAATGCTTAAAGTGAACGGTGACTGATCGACCCTATGTAAGTGAAAGCTTAAAATGTCTAAGTATCAGAACATCTGTTCCAACAAAAAATAAATAAAAATTAAATTTCAAACATTACGTTAAGAGGGGGGCTTCGGCCCCCACACCCCCCTACTTAAATATACCAACTCTGAGACCGCACTACAGTGCTGAAAATGGCAAAGTACCAAAGCGGCCAAGCAAATTCTTTCCCAGGGAAAGAATTCACTTAACAGCCACTTCAATATTTTCTGTTTTCTGCCTTTTAAGTTAGACCAAGACACATTCTAAAGAATGTGTCTTCGGTTTTCTAATATAGACCCCTATTATTCGTGTATAATGGTAATATCTGTACCCATTTTGATCCTTTGTCCCCCATTATTTTACAGCTTTCTCCTTGAACCTCAGGCTAAGTGGTATGTAGGAGGATTGCAGTGGCCTGAGCAATGTATTCTGACAGCAGTAATCCAAAAAGATACATTCATACGCGTTAGTTATTTGTGCATTTATTCACTAATTTGATTGCAAGCTTCTGAGGTTTATAGTCACAGTCATACAAGTGACTGACTGATGGTTACATGTGTGTCTGTGTGTATATACATTAAAATAAACTGTTCAGGCTAATTATTTTTATTGCATTACAATTTCATATTTGAGGTGTATATACAATCAGTACATTTGGCTTTAACTGATGGATACGAGGACTGTTGCTGCATACAATGACTGACCCTGTTGTCATTTGATCGGTTTAAGTAGTCATTAGTCTTGCTTTGCAGAACTAGTGCACACATATGTGATGACACCTGGAATACTTTACTGGGTCTGTTTTTTTAACACAAAAGTCCAGGTTGTGCACTGTGAATAAAGTTGTTATAATTGATGTGTTTGGGGGTTGTCTGTGACGAACATGACTTTTTGTGGGGGATGCAGCATGTCTAAAAGAAGCAAGTTGGCCATAATTTTTTTTTTTTTAACTTTCCATGACAAACATCAGCATTGTACACAATAAGATACTGTCAGTGCTGGTCTGTGCAGCATATGCGTGAAAGGATCAGTGGCACAGTGGTGTAGCAAGTAGCATTGCCAGCTCACAGGATGCGCTTCTATGGTTGAGTTGTTGACTGTGATTCTTTTTTTTTGAGGATTCTACATGTACTACTGTCTCTGTGGGCTTTACACAGGAGTTATTGGTTTTCACCCCCAGATCCTCAACTGTATATAATGTATGCCAGTGGGCATTTGTGCTTTTACTTTTATCCCAATCTAATATCAGAGGGGTATGGAGAAGGTAAGTATATGGTTTTGGAGGGATAGGCAGACAGATGCCTCCCATACAGGATTTATATATCTTTAGAAGTTTTTGTCATCTCAGTTTATTAGAAACTCCTATTTTCCTAGCTTTGAGCATTATGCTTTGGGCATAACTTACTTTCTTTGAAAGAAAAAAAAATAGACTATTTTGTTCCTTAAAATCATTGAATCAAAAGTTGTGCAAAAAACAAAAGCCCAGAACGCTACGAGTTCAAGGGACGTGGACCATCCCAAGCCCTTGACTTAATTCAGTTACTTCTTCCACACTTATAGCAGAATCTTGGCCAGTTAGGTCATGTTATAAGGATAAAGGCGAACTGTGACCCCCCCCCCAAAAAAAAAGTAATTTATCTGGATCGTGTGGGGTCAGGATGGAGAGAAAACATGGGATGATTATTGGTCAGATGGGGGGGCAGTATATAATGGGGGCATGGAATCCTTAGTCTACTGCTTCATTTCACCCAATGCTGGCCTTGTTGATTGCAGTTAGACATATGAGCTGCAGATGGTCCATAATTTGGCTGTAACAAGTGAGAACAGTGGTAGTCTGCAGATGTAAATGATGGACACCATCTGTTTGATGGCAGGTGATGGTCACTGAGCTGCTGTAATAGATCCATAAGCCATTCCAACTAGCCCCACCACTTCATTTGCTTCCTGCAGCCCCCCTTGCTTTGAAGTTACCAGCAGCCAGTGTGTCTTATAACCATTCATGTCTTGCCAATGGCCTTCCTCAGGCAGCACCTCCTTTATCTAAGAGGGCCATCCCAGGTAAATCCAGAGTATATTTGTGGATACTTACCCAGCTGCTACTTTTATGGTTAAAGTAAAATAGTGAAGTTCCCTGACTGGGAGGTCCTACCTTATATATTTACCTCTTTCCTGTGCTGTGTTTATCTGCTATTGAAGATTTAGGTCTCTGATTCTAGTATTGGTGAAGACACTGACCTTAAGTAGAAATAGGAGGTCCAGGATTACTGGACCTCTAATGGTACATTAAGTAAGGCCAAGGTCTCCCCTCAAAAGTCTGTAAGACACTGAATAGAGACAGAGCTTCCGGCCTATCCTAGTAGATCATGGACTTTAAACCAGTAATCATCTAAGTTAGAAACCTTTGGCAGCTTGCTAATTGTTTGATCTGATTAATGAGATACATCACAAATGAGACACTGTACTCAGTTTTCCTGATCATGCTTAGTATAAAAGTGATTACCTCTTTAGACCACGATGATATTCCTTTGGCAATTATGTGGGCTAAGCAAAAGGATTTCTTGACATTTGGCACAGGAATGTCAAAAGAGAGGGAAGAATCAGCCCAAGTATCTAGTTCCCTGACAAATTTTTGTCTGTAGTGGTGTGTTTATATAATATGATGGGGGAGGTTATCCAACAAACGTGAGGATACTACTTTTTAATACTCAGTTTGAGTCTGTGTTTAGTACACCACGAGTTTACTAGGGAGAGTCATTCCACAAGGTTTGGTAGTGAGAGGGTTACTAAACAACCTTTAGTTTGCAGTCATCTGCAAACTTTGTTAGCCTGAGGTCATTGGTCTCAGTCTGCAGATCGGAGATGTAAATGCCAAAAAGAAGAGCTCCCAGCAATGAGCCCTACTAACAAGGCACCTGCAACTCTCACTCTGTGGGCTTCATCTTTCACCCAGTTTGCTATTCATCTTACCACATATGGGTTGAGTTTTAAAGGAGTTCGCTTTTGTATGACAGCAACATTGGAAGTGGTGTCGAAGTCCTTCACAGGGTTAAGATATGCAGTGCATAGACACCATCTACAGCCTCTGTAACCCTTTTGAATTAGCTTACCATATTAAATAGACAGGATCTACCCTTCATAAACCCAACTGTTGACGGTCAAATATAAGAGTCTTGATATCACAGTTTATGGGGTTAGTTATAATATACCCCATGGTTTTGCAGAGGAGGCTTGTAAGGCTGTTAGGAGTGCAATTGCCTAAGTCAACTGTAATGCCACCACTATGGAAAGGCATCACCATTCATCAGGGACAGAGCCATTAGTTAAATGCAAGTTACACAGCTTGAGGAGCGTGTCCACAAGGGCATACTTAAAGCTATTTATTATGCAACCATGCATGATATGTAGTAGTAAGAAAAGATACAGTCAAAAGGATTGTTATATACCAGAAATATGAAAAAAACCAAGTATATTGCATGTGTTTTTTCTTACCCAGATGCTACAGTTTTTTTTTTAATTTGTTACTGAGTGCAAGAACCCTTCTTCATAAGCTGTGTTATATACTTAAATGTGGCATTTGACTGTGGCCTTTCATGAAACGAAACTCTAGGAAGAGAAGTTTTTGGGCCCTCTGCTAGCTACTGTTCCCTCTGCATACCCCCACTGTGCCACCTACTTCCCATCATCTTAGCCTTGCCATACCATTCAGATGACCTTTTTCTTGTTTTCCCATACTTTGTTGTACTCTTCAGAGTTTCCCTGCATCGTTTCAATATATGCAATCTGGCTAAGACTGCAGTGCAATAAATGAGGAGAAAATCAAATCAAGATGAAAGTCTGTCCCCCAGAAGCCTTTGGGTCATGATTTGCATTTTAGAGTTTTTTTTCAAACATTGTGAGCCAAAGATGGCCTAACAAAACTTGTGGCTAAAGAAAGTTGTTCATTCTTACTCTATTTTCTTCCTGCAGCTTTTCAGCACTCCCTGTGTGGACAAGTCTGCAATTGTAATAACCGTGAAGGAAATAATAGATCTAAGCGGATATTCTGAAGGCTGCTTGTACCACAGAACCAATGGGGTCCTACATGCAGGGAAGTACTTCTTAAAGTTCCCCTCCCCCAGCCTTTTGTTACATTTGTGGCCTGGACAAAAATCATGACTAAGTAAAGAAATTCAGTCTTATTTTTTCATTCAAATAAGAAATGAGTTGTCCGCAAGACTTGATGGTCAAAGTAGTCAAAAAAAGAAGTTCCCAGTAAAGTAAGACAAATGCTTGCAAAAAATATCTTAGAATAATCTATTTCTTCTTTTCAAAAGAAAAAAAAGATAGTCACCATCTGTGTATCCCTTTGAAGTTAGAGTGGGATGAAAGTGAGTCAATAAATGACCCCCAGTCACATATTTCAAGTTTTTGCTGTCTCGCATCATGCTGCTCGTCTCTTCATTACTACCCAAAAGTCAGTGAAGTTCACAGAGGTAAGGGTCTATGGTAATTAATACTATATAGACCCAGACTCTTATCTCTGCAAACTTCACTCATCTAACCTACAATTGGGGCAACTTGGCATAAATACAGCTAGGCTTGTAAGGGCTCTAGGGCCGTTAGCCTAGTAACCTTCTACGAGTCTATCAACCTATGTAAGTTGAATATGACACATTAAACTAACTAATATACCATTTCTTGCTACTAAGATACTTTTTTGCCCCTTTATGTAAGCTGAATATGATATTAGCACCACATCATATCTAGCCTTAAAAAGCATTCAGTGGTTAGAACTAAGGCATTACCTTAACTTTCCCAACTAGTCAATTTCCAAAAACTCATCTATTATCCAGACAAATGCCTTAGTCTGAAATCCACTGACAAAATGTTACTAACTTTTACAAAAGCTAACCACACCTCTCAAGTGTACCTCATTTCGAGGAATCTTCCTCATTTGGGGTCTTAAAAAGTTCATGTTCCTTAAAGTTCCACATTGAAAGAGTCTGTCACACATTCAGTTTAGCAACATTTTAACGGATATCAATGATAAATAGAACTGAATCATATTATTTCCTTAAAAGATCTATTGTACAAGTAAAAATATCACATTTTAGCCATCCTATGAGCTTCCTAGTTGAAGTTATTAGCAAGCAATTAGTAAGTGTTCCACATTTTGCCCATCTGTTCCACATTAAGAGAGATGGTGTTCCTCATTTTGGAGATGGAAGGTTAAGAGCTAGGAAGCTAACAACTTAGCTGATGACTCTTTGTACTCCACTTTCCTGGCCAAAATTTGGAACTCCTGTTCTGTCATTCTAAGAAACACTGCAAACACCAGTTGTCCTTTGCCTCTCTTTCTTCTTCATTCTACCTATCCTAAAACATTCTCTCTCACCTCTTAAAACTAATCCTCCACTTTCTCTCCTTCTACCAAGTTCTTTTCTGCATTTGGTTCATAACTAATTATATGATGCTGCTATTAATTAATGATTTTGTACATGTCTTGATATTCGTATACCTCCATTTATTATTTTCTTTATGCAGGTTGGAGTTTTCTCCCCTGGCTACCGCTGAAAAAGGTAACCTTCTGCCCAGTCAGGCTATCCTGGTAAACAAATGCAATTAGCAGATAAATAACTATATATAAATAAACTAATTTTGCACAATTATTGGCTCATTTGTCCTCCTTTTATGTAAAAGAACTAAGACTGTTTAATTGTATTCACTTCTGAAGATAAGTGTACTAACAAGTCTTATTGTATTTTCCAACCTCATTGTTGTTGCAATATCTTTTCCACTCTTTGCTGGTTGCTTTGTGTCTAAGATGTTAGCACCATTTTTTAAATAAATCATGTAGATGTATATGTAACCTTATGTAAATTAATTGATCCAGAGCCCTCTAGTCAAATGAACAGAATATTATGAAGAGTAAAACTATGTTCTCTACAGTTCTGTCTTAAAATTCTGTAAGTACAAAGAGCAAACATAATTGATAAATGATATCTAATATCACAGCATTCATTATATGCAAATGCTACAAGATCACCTCCAAGTGCGACTAGTACAGACCTCAATGTGGGATGGTTAGGTAAACATTTTGTCTGTATATCCAAAACATTTGGAGGATACAATTACTTAACTCCTTGGTTCTTATCCTAAATCTTGGTCTTTTTTTATTTTGATTGTAGTTATCAGGTTTTCTGACTGAATCAATGCCGTTTCAGTCAGTAAATTTCTTTACAGTACAGTTGCAACACAATTTCAATACAAAATAAATTGGACTGATATACATTTCAATTTTTCCAACACAAAAACTCCATTACTTTCTATACTTTTTCATAAGATAAAGGAAGGAGGGACAGGTTATAATGGAAGAAAGTAGACTGTGACTACAGAAAACCAGAAATGGATAAGTAAAACAAATCATATTGCAGGTAGTTAATGACAATAAAGGAAATTAAAATCCAAAGGGTGGAATAATTGAAAATATAGTGCCACACTGCATAAAAAAGAAGAAAAGAATACATAACAGAGGAGGCATTTAAGTAAACAGAATAAAGGTATTTCTAACAATGCAGAACATTATAAGGGCATAGGGTTGCTAGATCAATTTGTTGGCCCTGTGGAGACAATAGCAGATTGTGAAAAGTATGACGACTATCAGACTTGCTGCTCATAAAACTAATATGTGGATAAAAAGGAGGCAATGGGAATTTATCAGCACGGATCCCTCTTACTCTCATTAAATATGAAATGCTCAATCTGATTACAAAAAAAAAAAAAAAAATAAAACCGTAAAGATTTGCAGCAAACTTCTGGACAACCAGACTATAATCAGAGCATCCTAATGCATTCCTGTGCTCTTTTTTTCAAGTGAAGTGCTAAAAGGCTTGGTTATAGCTATCTGAATATCAATCATTTTAGAAACAAAACATCTGACTTTAAGGTCTTGGTAAATAAGATATATTAGTTATCTTTGATTCATGGCCCAGAGCTCTCCTCGAGAGTACTATGGTTCTTGCAAATAGATATATGACCGTCGGAAAGCCAACAAAGTCTGGTAATTAGGACAGGTTATTTATAAAGCATCCCAAAGTAATCCAACATGAACAAAAATTCAGCAATGTTATGAGAATATTAGGGAAATCATCATTTCCTTTTTTTGGAAGTGGTCATAGTTTGCTGAATGTACCATATATAGATACACACTCAGTGATGTGTGCGCTTTTTTTGTAAGGGCAAATTTATTCCATAATCTTGTAAGGAGTTTTCTAATGGGTCCGTCTCTTTTTCTGTTACTGATATTTGTAACTGGAGTTAGCTGCATGTTATTAGTCTTATTAGGAAGCATGTAATACTAGTTTGTATGCAGCATATTCTGGGGAATTCTTTATATGCAACTCATTCCTGATTGCGACAGTTTCAATCCAAAGAGGACAGTCTGCAGCGATGTCTCTATCATCACATAAACCTAAGCAAAGACAGCTTAGCTTATTTTTAATTATTCCTTACACTTCATCTATATAACCAATCATTTTGAGAAAGCTTATATCTATTAATTTTCTTAATATTTAATATCTTATTTTCTAAACAATTAACCTGAGAAATAAAATTCTTACTCCCCCAGTTTATCATTACATTAATAAGAAAAAACAGTTAACTGAACACACGTGAATTGTATGAAAACACGTGACTTGTAGATACACAGAACTAGAGACCACAGAACTTAACACTCTTCTTTATTTAACACGTTACTTTTTGTATCCCTATTTTACAAACATACTTTTTGTATCCTTATTTTTACAAATACATTAAGCAGTTCATAATCTCTTTCTTTTTATTTACAGCCTGCTGTCCACCAGTACGCTACCTGCTTCTTGCCCACTCCTCCATATTGTTCCACTCTGCTTTCAACTGGACTGTGCATTCAGGACCATAAGGATCACCTTTCTTAAGCAATAATGTAGGTGTTTACCTACTATTCTACCCACTTTAAAATACCGTCTTGCGTGTTACTTAGTGGCTTGCACACTCAAACTGACTCCCTGGGAATGTTTACCCCCCTTATTTTGTAATTATCTGGCTAATTGCCCCTTTCTGACCACAAGGTGGCACTATTTTTAAGACATTGAATTACCATCCCCATTAGTTCCCTTGCACCATAGTGATCAGCAAGCACTGTAAACCACTATAGGTTAGTGTTCCACTTCTAGGCATAACTGAATAGACAGTTGGAAAAGGGTTCTACGGGCTAGTAAAGTGCATCTCAATTTCCCTGCCCCTGCACTTAAAGGCTGTGACTACCTGCATAACACACTACACTCGACACCTTATTTTATTGTACTTCTGCTTTTCTGGGCGCAGGAACACTAACCCCTGTACCTACACATAGTCATACCCTCCTTTTCTTTCTTTCTTATTTGTACAATTATAAGCATACTCAGTTGAATTTCTTTTAAATCTGTCAGCCATACCAGAAGTCTTAGGATTTCTGAATTTCCAGCTCACTGGTTTTTTTTTTTTTTTTTTTTTTTTTTTTTTTTTTTACTTCTCTTGCCTCCTCCTGCTGCTGGGTCTGTCCATTCCATTTGTTCTTGTTGCACTCGGGCTCGCTCTGCTCCCCTACCACCATTCCCACCCATCCCACTTTTATTAGGTTTATACCTATCCAAACCACACCCACTATTCCCTCAACCTATCCACATCCATCTTCACTGTCAGTCCCACCTCCCCATTCCCCATCTGCACTGCATAATCACCTATGTACACCTTCAAACAGACTCCCCTCCTCACCCTTTACCTCAACTTTTACAACTTATCTACCATCAATGCATCCCTACTACTTCTTAACAACCTGTACTCTCCTACTGTAATTTCTCTACTCCACCTATAACTCCACCTTTCTCCATACATGCCACATCAACCACCACTCTCCAACTCTCCTTCCCATCACTGTCAATCCCACACTTACACCGCCATCATCTCAACTTTATAATATCTCTACCGCTCTTCTTACACCCTTCAAACGCATTCAGACACACCATCCCAATCCCCATACCACAAGATATACTAAGTTAATTAAGAAACTAAGGAATCTTCTATTACATTCCTTGACACAAATTAAACTCCAAGCAGATGTCCATCCTAACCCTGGTCCAAAGAGTAACTTATCGCCCTACCAACATTCCTTCACCCAGCCCTCCTAAAATCATTCTATCCAATCTGCTTCACACTCCCATCCCTTCCCACCTCTCCCAAAAACCACTACCACTGACCTACTTTTACCAATTTCAATCTGTGCCGCCTCTTAAATAAAACTACTGAATTCCATACAGCTCTAGCCACCTACTCACCTGACATAGCTGTGATAACAGAAACATGGTTAAAACCACACATTAAAAGATAATGAAGTTACCACATCTGGCTACAGCATCATTGGGCAAGACAGATTTGACAAAAGAGGAGGTGGCGATGCCATTATGTTTAAAGACACCCTCAAAATTTAACTACTTAACTGTGCCACCCAGACCTACCCAACTCCGAAATCCTAACAACTTGCCTCAAAATTAATCCCAACAAAAACATAATTATCATCGCCACCTATCTAACTCTAGGAAATGATCTTCCTATGACTGAAAATCTATTGTCCTGGGCATCTACCAATTTCAGCCAAGAAATTAGAATTCTTGGTGACTTCATTCTTGACTGGCACTCCTGCTCATTTGGTACCCCCATAAACCTCTTCAACTTCACTCAAACCATGACCTGTCCAGCTCACACAGACAAACATTTTAAGAAGCAATCAATACTTGACTGGATTCTGACTGACAGGCCCAACCTACATTACCTAGCTGGATGCCTGCCAGACTCCTCTAGTGACCATGCTCCAACCTTTCTTTATAGAAAACGCATTCACAAGTAACATCTCCTACAAAGACATTCGTAGTACAAAAAATTTCTCCCCCTCTACCTTTAACCTATTACTTCAACAATGTGACTGGTCACCACTTAAACACCTCCAACTTAACCTAGCTGTGCAATATTTTAACAAAACCTACCTTAACATACCTGATAGTCCTGCTCCCACTAGAAAGGTACGCATAAGAGCCAACCAACTACCTTGGCTATCAAATGACACCAAACTGCGACTTAAACAGAGATAAAGCATGGTCAGCTTACCTATCAAAGACTCATCCAACCTCTTAACATACAAACAGCTTCGGAATTTAGCTACTGAAGCAAATCAAAAAGGACAAACAAACCTACTCCCAAACCAGTCGACAAAACACCTGAACAACCCACAAAAGTTTGGGGAAAGCATCAACTATCTACTTAGCCATACCCCAACCCCTGCCCGTCTCTTCTAACAACATTGGCCCTATAGCTTCTCAATTCAACTCGCACTTTAATTCCATAACCACCCTACTACATACCCAGAGCACCCAGCCACTTACCATCCCCACTCCTACTCCTGACTACCCCAACCCCCTCAGTTTTAATATCATTCAAATCAGCTACATAAAAAAATCCTTAATCAAGCTAAAACACTGTTGTCATGCTGCTGACCAACTTCCTAATGAATTTCTAAAGATTGCAGCACCTTTTATCACCTATCCCATTTCTATCTTGATTATTCCATTACAGAACAGTACATCCCACTTCTCTGGAAAGCATCACACATCATTCCCCTCCACAAAGGCGGACCCCTTCAGGGAACTAACCAACTACTGTCCCATAACCATCCTCTCCCCATGGCAAAAATCTCCTACACCATCAACTTAGTCACAACATGCTAACTCTGAGTATGGTTTTCAACCTAAACATAGTACTAACACAGCTATAATATCTTTCACCAACACAATTAATCATCTCCTAACAAAGGTTACTATGTCTCTTCTATCTTCCTCGACATGTCCAAAGCCTTTGACACTGTTTCTCACCAACTACTTTAAAACAAACCCTCATCTTATGGCCTTATCATTGTGTCCCTAACCTGGTTTCATAGTTATCTTTCCAATTGTCAGCAAGCAACTAAATGGGCAAACAGTCTCTCCCGCCTACTCCCCATCTCAGTCGGTGTTCCCCAAAGCTCCATTCTTGGTCCCCTCCTCTTTACCATATTTACGAACAGTTTCAGTTCAGTAACTCATCTGGTCCACATTTTCCAATACGCCGATGACTCCACACCTGTATGCACAGCCCCTCACCACAAGAACTTCAAACAGAAATGCAAACTTCCTTTCAGGACATAGAAAAATATCTCTCAGCACATCAACTCACACTTAGCCTAAACAAAACTAAGATTATTATCTTCAGAAACAAATTATCCAGACCTGGTCAGGCCCCTCTCACAATCCTATCCTCAAATGAAACCAAAATAGAGACCACTAACCTGATTAAACTGCTAGGGGTCACAATTGATGAGAATTCAAAATTTGCTAAGCACATTTCTCTGACCATCAAGAAAGTTCACGCCAAGCTTGGCACCCTCTATCGGAGTAAGCCATACCTTACTCAGACTAGCCACTGTTTGGTCACTCCTGCTCTCCACCCTCATATATGGATCTCACATATTCGCAAACCTACGCAAGACTGAGCTGAAAAACCTAGAATCCTGCTACAACAAAATTACCAGGTTTGCTACTAAACAGCCATACAGGACTCACCACTGCACTGCCCTCTCCCAGCTCAACTGGCTAGAACTCCCTAATCTTCTATCACTCAACCAAATGGCCATGGCCCACAAAATAATCTACCACCCCAGTAACTGCCCTGCTCTCTCTAACCTGGTCCAACCTAATATCACTACCTGGCCCCTCAGATCCTCCAACAAGCTAATGCTAAAGGTTTCCCACTCCAACTACCATGGCAACTCCCTTTACTCCCACAAAATAGCCAAATTATAGAACACTCTTCCACAGCCCATCACACAAAATCCTTACCACCATGACTTCAAACAACTCCTAAAAAAACTACCTAGCCAGACTTTGCTCCTGTCATTCACCAGGCTAATTTTTCTACTTCCCTATACCATGCCTGACCTCTACTTTACCTCCAACTATTCTCCCCCATCTCTCTTCAGACTCTGCTGACCCATACTCAGCTTTCACACTGCTTTAATTGATGTACAGGGATTCTTGATTAAAGACATGCTGTGCATACATATGGATTAGTAACCAACCCCCTGTCTTTACATCACTGCTATTTATGCATAGTGTCTCTGAATTTATTTTGTGCACACTGTCTTGTAATTAGTAATCTGCATAAGCTTACAATGGCTTGTATTTGAGACTCTGTATACTTTTGTACACTGTTTGCATTCTGTACAGACTACTGTATTTTAAGAATGTATCACTGTAAGCTTTGTGACTGCATGTGGAGCTTTTCTCCCCGGGCCTCCACTGAAAATAGGCTTCTGGCCCAGTTGAACACTATCCGGTTAACAAATCTAATAAATCAAATAAAACTTTATTATGCCATTTCTTATCATTCATTATCTTCCCTTTTTTCCACTCTGTCTTTTCAGAGGCTTACTATCAAAACTACAAGAGTGGTAATAGTGAGTCCTGAAACTTCAAAAAATTAACTATTTGCCAAGGAAAACAATGAATGTGAAAACTTGCCCTAACAACACTAAATCATTTGCCCATCCAGCACACACTGATGAAGGATTGCACCCCAGTGTATTTACTCATTCAAAGATCACTGTACTTTGAAATATGGAGATCATTTGAAGGTACTCAAAAACTCAGTCCAAGTATGTATGTGTGTGCATATGTGTACATACATACATATATAGGTTTACTATCATAAACCTGAAGTGCACTTTGTTTATTCACATCTCCGAACCATAATGTTGAAACTGAAAATTATTTCACATCCCCATTTTGAACTATGTTAATACCAATTGTTAGAAAAATATGTACTTAAACATATATGTAGTGCTAGTTTAGAAACAGTATAATATGTAATGCATTTAATTCTATTTTACAATATGGCAGTAGAAATGATCTTGCATGTAATTGCCTGAAGCTTAGCTGCAGTGTGATTGAACTCTGACCCTGGCAGTAGCCAGCTCAGCAGGCTTATGTCTTTCAGCAATCATTATCTGCTGGGTTAGAGAAAAATAAATGTATGTACATGTATATCTTTCTTCCTTCCACTGAGGAGGATGGCCTTGTGAGCTCTATCGAAGATAGAGTACAGCTGCTTACCAGAGAGACAAAGGAACGTATTAAGAAATTAACTGACTATTGTATTCGGACAGGCCTGGAACCTTGAAAGAGCAACATTTACAGAAAGACATTGTAATTGACCAGGTGCCTAGCAAGGCTGTATTATTCTCATGGGAAAACTTTTAAAAAGTATAACCTCAGCACTTTCTTATGAATAGAATATTGTAGACTGTAATGATGTAGGTGCCCTGTGACTGACCACGTCAGTAAGGTGGGCAAAGCTTGAATGTATAGTGTATTTAAAGAAGTTTACTTCCTGTATCATGTCAGTCAAAACTCTATACTTGCACTGTATAGTTTTTTGCCTCCTGGTGCACACTAGTAAAACGTTTTGAACTTGAGCTTCCTGTGTTATTGACTGTCATTTTGAAAAGCCTAATGATTTTTACAGTCTGATTTTAACAATTTATTTGACATTTTGGTCCTTCTTAGCCGGAATTCCCTTGGTAAGCTACAGGTCAGAGTGTATGGGTGGTAATAAATCTGCGCAGGAGAAGCTGCCAAAATGGTTCTTCTTGAGTGAAAAGACCTCCGACTGAATTGTTGTGTGTAAAGAGGCTGTCCACTTTCTGATCTTTGGCTGAAAAGCGGAAAACTGGATCCCAAGAAGAAAACGTGCAGTCATAAACGGGAGGCTCAGGTAAGGAGAGTTTCCCTCTTTGTCTTTGTTTTAGATCAGGGACCAGGTTACAGTGTACTGTTGTTAAGATTTGTGATAGCAGGTCGAGAACAAATTGAAGTACTGTATATTTGGTCATAGATCTGGGGAAAAACAGAGCAAAGTAAACAGTCATTCTAGACACTACTGTGGATACAGGGAAGAAGATACCACGTGGTACGAGAGAAGGGTTACGTAACAGTCTTTTTAAGACATGGGAAATCAGTGCACTAAGAGATCGCGAGATCCGCCTTTGACGGATGATGCGAAGTATATGCAATTGCAGAGAGCAGATAAAGTGAGATATTTTGCAAAATGGGTTAATAAATACGAATTTGATGGTAAATTAGACAAAGTTTCATTAGTGAAACTTTTGAAACAGTTAAAATCTGACGCAGAAGGTCAGGCAAAAAAACAGTGACAGTTGGGTATTCCTCAAGCACATAGGTGGATTGAGGAAGTGAACCGAAGGGAACAGAAGACCAAAAATGTGAAAGCATTATTCTTAGATAAAGAAGATAATAATACAGTAGTAGCGACGGCCCCTCCCCCTCCACCCCCTCCGATACTTTATCCAGGATATGAAGCGGGAGGACAGGCTGGTCCCCCCCACATGTTATCCTGAGGCAACAGGGGTATTAAAACAACCATTTGTAAGAGAACCTATTGAAACTAGATCCCGAACACGTCAAACACTTAGGGACACTCAACTAAGAGGAGATTCACTAGAAGAGAGTGAGGAAATCTGTCCATTAATTGAAAGTACCGAACCCTCAGGCAGGACAGGGAGGCCAGGACCCAACTCTCTTAGTGTATAGACCATGGACACCGGAAGATATCCGGAAAGCTACAGAGGGAATTCCCCATCCAAAAATTAATCATGAAAAGTTTATACAAGATTTACAAGGTATGCGATTGAGTTACCACTTAAATGGGGAAGAAGTAGAGAAGGTGATTAGACAAATTATAGGTCCAGACTGGCACATGGTTTGTGGCGTCTGGAGTGCTCGTGACGCGCAACTTAAACCACTCCTACATAGTGACGCAGAATTAGACACTAGGTTGAAGGGTCTTACGGACTGAATTACTGAAAAATGGAAACGTAGGGCAGATTGGACCTGTATTAATCAGTGCATACAACAAGATAATGAAACTGTAGATGGATACTATGGTAGATTATTAGAATGTTTTAATAACCATAGTGGTATGCCTATTCCTGAGAATCAGAAAAATGATAGTCCATATGAACAACAATTGAAGAATGCATTTTTGAAAGGTTGCATTGCCCCTATCAGTAGCTTTATTACTAAGCATATGATAGATAATCGAACGAGTAGGCTACAAGCCTTACTGGAGTATGCTAGGCATGCTGAAAGACATTTTAACAGTAAAAAGAAAAAGAAGACGCAGGTCTTCACAGCTGAAGACGGAGCAGAAGTCTTTGCAGTACAGTCGGGTAAAAAGGGTAAGAGAAACACTCAGGGCAATAAACGCTCTGACAGAGACTCAGAGGTTTTTGAGGAAAGAAAGAGAAAAGGTGAGTGCTTTAAGTGCGGGAAGAAGGGACATTTAGCAAGGGATTGCAGGTTGAATAAAAAACCGTCTACGGAAGGGAAGGATAGAAGTGATGAGGATTGACTATATGACAGTCACAACGTTCAACAGTCATCAGGAGAGACTAATGGGCAGGGAGAAAATGTAAATACAGTAGAAGGAATAAAAGAAGTGCAAACAGATGTAGAAAATGAGGAAAGCGAAGTTTTAGATTTAGCCTTGTTGAGCTTGGAGCTCTATTTGGCGGACACAAAACCGGAAGTTACACTTCTGGTGGAGGGGAGGGAAGTGAGATTTTTGTGTGATTCAGGAGCATCACGAACTTTGATACACCCTTCAAAGTTACCGGAACACTCTGAATCACCTGACTACATATTAGTGAAAGCAGCAAATGGGCAGCTATACAGGGAACCACTTTCCCATGATATAGCAATAACTGACCCTGTTTCAGGTATGACCCAGAGAAGTAAAATAGTACTTTCTGCAAAATGTCCAGTAAATTTACTGGGGAGAGACCTTATGCAGCTCTTTGGCATAGCAGTAGTTCCTACCATGAAGGGTATGGAGGCACAAAGGCAAATGGATACTTTTGTGGTGTGATCGGAGGGTGAAACCTATTATTGGTACAGCCAGGACCTAGTCACGACTGGTCCAGGGGCAGTAACCAAGGAACTGATGAACGTAGCCATCAGTAAGGTACGCTCCCTTCACATTGATCAGCAGCATTTGTTACATTGTACTCTGTACTATTGTAGCACACCAGGGCCTGATAAGGAATATGAGCAAACATTGTGCAGAAATCCTGCCAATAAACTAGTGTTACGAACCTTGTACTGGGATACTGAGGGTAATAGTGTGCTGAGTTGTTCATTACCTCAGGAATTCATGGGATTATATAAGTCCAACAGGCCACCACATGTCAGTTTAACCAAACATAAAAATGTCAGATGGGTGGACCTGGATAAAAAGTAACAAGATGGGAAAGGCAAACTGACTTAGAATTGTCAGAACAGGGAATACAGAAGCAAAAATTAAATTGGCTAATGCAAGCACGTCCAGCTGTACACTTACAGCAGAGTGAGGACAGCTGATTGCTGTTCTTGTTAGAAGAAGAAGAAAAAGCCTTGTGTGATATACCAAGCACTCTTTGGTCAACAGGGAAATCAGATGTAGGGCTTATTCGGACAGCAGGTCCAGTAACCATTACACCGAAGTCAGCATTTAGACCACAAAAGAAACAATACCCTTTGAGGAAGGATGCAGAGCAGGGAATTAAGCCTATAATAGCGGCATTACTTAAGAAAGGGATACTGGTAGAATCTTTAGATTCACCATGTAATACCCCTCTATTTCCTGTTAGGAAAGCAAATGGGGAATGGCGGATGGTACAAGATTTACAAGCTGTAAATGATGCAATAATACCTAGGGCACCTACGGTGCCAGACCCACACACTTTATTGAATGATCTGAAGCCACAACAGAAGTATTTTACTGTGGTAGATATAAGCAATGCTTTCTTTTCGATACCTATACATCCAGATAGTCAGTATTGGTTTGCTTTTACATTTCAGGGTAACAGATACACCTATACTCGGCTACCGCAGGGATACTGTGAAAGTCCAACAATATTTGCACAGGAGATGGCTAGCAACCTGGCGGGGTTTACTCCACCCGGGGGCAGTCAAGTTCTACTTTATGTGGATGACATCCTGCTTGCGGCCCCTACCCAGCAGCAATGTAGGGAAGATACAATAGCATTATTGAAATTTTTAGCAGAACAGGGACATAAAGTAAACAAGCATAAATTGCAACTTTGGAAAACACAGGTCAAGTACCTGGGATATGTGGTATCCAAGGGGGGAAGAACATTAGATGAAGATAGGAAGGCAGCAATTTTACAAGCACCCAAGCCAACTACCAAGAAGGAAATGATGTCCTTCCTGGGGACGACTAACTTTTGTCGAAGCTGGATACCAAACTATGCTTTGGAATCGGCTCCATTGGCTGATTTAATATTTAAAACAGCTATGGCAGCACAAGATATATTACATTGGACTCCAGAAGCAGAAACAGCTTTCTCCAGGCTAAAACGATTGATAGCTTCATCATCAGTTTTAGGACTCCCGAATTATCATAAGAGATTTTTTCAGACTGTAGATTGTAAGCAGGGATATATGACGTCAGTTTTGATGCAACAGCATGGAAGTAAGCAACGCCCCATAGCTTACTACTCATCGCAGTTGGACCCAGTGGCACGGTCATTGCCACATTGTGTACGGGCAGTTGTTGCAGCTGCCATGGCAGTACAGGCTTCGGCCTCAATGGTATTGTTCCACCCTCTCACTTTGAGAGTGCCTCATGCAGTTGCGATAATTTTGCTGCAAGAGAAAATTGCATTCTTGTCCCCTGCTAGACTTCTTTCTTGTATGACCATACTGCTGAGTCAACCTCATATGGTGACTGAACGTTGTACAACATTAAATCCATCAACGTTATTTCCGACTCCTGTGGATGTCACACCACACAGTTGCCTACAGGAAATGGAGCAAATAACTTTACCCAGACAGGACCTTACTGATATACCCTTAGATGATGCAGAGGTGACATTTTATGTGGACGGGTCATGTAGAAAGGGTCCTACAGGAAAGAATCTAGTAGGTTATGCAGTAGTTACTGATGTTGAGATTGTAGAAGCCCAACCCCTACAGTGTAACTTGTCTGCTCAAGCAGCAGAATTGATAGCTTTAACACGAGCTTGCACTCTAGCGAAAGACAGATGTGTGAACATATATACTGATAGTCAGTATGCTTTCTCCACAGTGCATGTTTTTGCGCAGCACTGGAAGAATAGGGGAATGATAACATCCAGTGGTAAACCAATTAACCATGCGCAATTAATCTTGAATTTATTAGATTCCATTCAGCTACCTACTAAAGTAGCTATTTGTAAATGTGCAGCTCATACAAAGCAACAGGATAGGATTTCGAGAGGTAATGCACGAGCTGATGCAGCTGCAAAACAAGCAGCCTCAGGCTCAGAAACTTTCTTTTTGAATGAGGACTTACAACCCTCTGAGATTTTAGATTTAGAAATGTTAAAAACAATGCAAACATTAACTACGAAAGCAGAGAAACAGAAGTGGGTAAGACGAGGAGCAATCCTTGAAGACGGACTGTACATCTCCAAAGAGAAAAAGCCAATATTACCGTCTAATTTATTTAGATATGCGGCTTTGTTGAGCCATGGGCAGAGCCATGTCTCAACAGGGGGGATGGTACAGTTAGTTAACAGAATATTCCAAACATACGGATTTACGAACTACACACAAAAATTTTGTGCAGCGTGTCATATTTGCAGTAAACACCATGCACAGGGAGCATTCAAACCGAAGCAAGGGAGTTTCCCTACACCACCATACCCGTTCCATACTATTTGTATGGATTTTATAGAGCTGAATAAATCTGAAGGAAAGAAATACTGTTTAGTGATCATAGATATGTTTTCAAAATGGGTAGAAGCTTTTCCAACCAGGAATCCGGATGCAGCAACAGTGGCAAAGGCCCTAGTGAAGGAAATAATTCCTAGATTTGGCATACCGGAAAGAATCTATAGTGACAATGGAACACATTTTGTTAACCAGACAATTCAGCAACTTGGGAGATTCTTCGGGATTTCCTTGAAGAATCATTGCGCTTACCACCCACAGTCAGCAGGACTGGTGGAGAGGTACAATGGGATTTTGAAAAATAAATTAAGGAAGTTGATGAGCGAGACTCAGAAGAATTGGATTTGCTGTTTACCCTTAGCATTGCTGAGCATGAGAACAGTTCCAAATGTAAAGGGTTTGACCCCCTTTGAAGTAGTATTTGGAAGGGCATATTATGTGCCACAGTGGAAAGCTCTCATGCCTGCAGAGCTGGAGGTTGATGGCTCATTAGCCAGTTACATGACAAGATTGTTAACCAATAAGACTGTTTTGCAGTTAAACTCTTTTTCAGATAAAGAACAAACGAAACCGGATGCAGTGGTAACTCCAGGATCCTGGGTGTGGTTGAAAGTTATCAAGAAGAAAAATTGGACAAGTACAAAGTGGGAAGGTCCGTACCAGGTACTGTTGGCAAAGCCTACTGCAGTAAAAGTTGCGGAGAGGTCATCCTGGGTTCACCTGACACATTGCAAACCGGTAAAGAATTTCCAGATTGATAAACATTTTGTAGCTGATATACCACAGAGACAGAATGACCAGGGGCAGAGTGTATAAATGTACAAAGCAACCCCAAAGACATTGGTTTACTGTCCTACTGATCATACACTTATTAACCATGTTCGTGGTGACTTTTCTTTTGTTGGGATTTTTCCTGCATATAACTACACAGATAAAAACAATAAAACGTGATGAACTGGCCACAGATTGGCATCCAAACTTTAACACATACCTAGCCATGAAGCGTGTGTATGTAGAGACTATGAACATTTCAAATTGCTGGGTTTGTACAGCCATACCTACAGCATATGGAGGACTTTTGATGTCTGCTGTCCCCTTGGAGATAAATGAGACTTGGGAAAATCTACTTTTTGATACAGGTTCTGTGAGATCACAGGACAAAGTGGCACTGTATTTACCTGTTACACAAAAAGGAATTGTTTGTTTTTATAAAAATGATACACTCCAAGTTGGTTGGAGTAATTGTAACGTAACTGTGTCTTACAAATGTTATATAAAAGCCAAAGATCAGAGTACTAGTTGTAGCACGAATTATGATTCGTATTTAAGCTTAATGAGAACAAAGTTGAAAGATGTGCAGAAAAATCCTCAATTGTATAAACAGTTGTCTGTTATAGACAGGAAAATGTTTCATTCAGAGTTAACCCGCATCAGTACTAAAGTAGAAAATTGTTATTTTATTTGTGGGAAAAAAGCATATAAATGGTTACCTGAGAATTGGTCCGGCAGTTGTTTTTTGGGTTATCTGGTTCCAGCCATAAGACATACTGCAGAATTACCTCTGGGTAAGATACGGAATGTAAGAGATACAGCTCGAAGAACTGGGAACTCAGTCGAGAAACCTACTAATCCAGTGGGTAAGATCGAAGCTGGTTGGAAAGATCATTCATCCGTGAAAGATAAAGAAAAATTGACTCATATGGACTTGAGTGACAGTGTTATATCCTGGGCTGGAATATTCCCAGCCTATGGAGCAGTCAAATCAATTTGGGAACTGAGGAAATTGTCAAAACTTCTCGAAGTAATGAGCAATGCGACTTTTTCCGCTCTCGAACTTGTGACTGATGAACTGAATGCAATGAGAACTGTTGTGCTACAAAATCGAATGGCTCTTGACTTCACCCTAGTGGCGAGAGGTGGTACGTGCGCGCTTTATCAAAGAAGAATGCTGTGCGTATATACCAGATAATAAGCACGAAATCAACGACCACCTAGAGGTAATACAGCAGGTATCAGCCATGGCGGAACCAGGCCCAAACCCACTGACGAACTTTTTCCAGAATCTATTTGGCGGGTGGGGTTCAATCCTAATGAATATCTTGATTGCCATTTGTGTTGTTTTGCTCATATTAGGAGCATGTGTCTGTTGCGGGATACCTTGTATGAAAAGATTAGTTAGGGACTTTGTTGACGTATCTGTAACCGAGACTATGTATCAAGACCTGGAGTTAAATCTGTTACTACCAAATGAAATTCTTCCTGAAATATAAAACAAATGACTTGCCTAGTTGAAAGTTCCAGAGAGGAAGAGGCTAGGGAATGAAATAATGTTGTTTATGTTTCTGGATAGAATAAAAAGCATTAAAAGGAGGGAGAATGTTAGAAAAATATGTACTTAAACATATATGTAGTGCTAGTTTAGAAACAGTATAATATGTAATGCATTTAATTCTATTTTACAATATGGCAGTAGAAATGATCTTGCATGTAATTACCTGAAGCTTAGCTGCAGTGTGATTGAACTCTGACCCTGGCAGTAGCCAGCTCAGCAGGCTTATGTCTTTCAGCAATTATTATCTGCTGGGTTAGAGAAAAATAAATGTATGCACATGTATATCTTTCTTCCTTCCACTGAGGAGGATGGCCTTGTGAGCTCTATCGAAGATAGAGTACAGCTGCTTACCAGAGAGACAAAGGAACGTATTAAGAAATTAACTGACTATTGTATTCGGACAGGCCTGAAACCTTGAAAGAGCAACATTTACAGAAAGACATTGTAATTGACCAGGTGCCTAGCAAGGCTGTATTATTCTCATGGGAAAACTTTTAAAAAGTATAACCTCAGCACTTTCTTATGAATAGAATATTGTAGACTGTAATGATGTAGGTGCCCTGTGACTGACCACGTCAGTAAGGTGGGCACAGCTTGAATGTATAGTGTATTTAAAGAAGTTTACTTCCTGTATCATGTCAGTCAAAACTCTATACTTGTACTGTATAGTTTTTTGCCTCCTGGTGTACACTAGTAAAACGTTTTGAACTTGAGCTTCCTGTGTTATTGACTGTCATTTTGAAAAGCCTAATGATTTTTACAGTCTGATTTTAACAATTTATTTGACACCAATGGTTCAAAATTCATGGTTATGAAAATGTGAATGTGTTAGTTGATGCTGGTTTGCTACGTTTATGTTCAATTTTCAGCCCTTTTGAAACCTTTTCTTTGTAATCAGTTTCTGATTGCTCCCATGGGGGAGTTCTCTTTCTCCAAGAGTATTGCTAGAATGTTTCAATGTTTTCAATGGGAGAACACTGTAGTTTCTCAGTCCCACAAAAAATACTAGGAGTTGTTCAGAAGAATTTATCAGAAACTACACTCATTCCTCCTGTTCCGTCTGCTTTACAGGATGTGCGTCCTACTGCCTGCAGTTTTCCTGATGATCAGACAGCTGTTCCTAAAAAGGCAGACAGGATGTATAAAGTTCCTCAGTCTTTTAAATTTTTATACACTATTTTCAAACCTGACCCAGCAGCTATAGCCTTAGTTGACTCCACTGCTGCTAAGGACTTAATTTCAATCCTACTCTCTCTAATAAGGATGGGAAAATTATTGATCGGTATGGGAAAACAGTATATACTTCTGCAACTCTGATTTTAAGAATTTTAAATTGTCAGGCTCATGTGTTTGTTCTGACATTTTCAAAGTGTGAGGAATGTTTTATCTACAGTTTCTTCCTGTGAAGAAGAAAACTGCTTTAAATAACTTAGTTTCTTCTATTGCACAAGTCACTACTCATTTTTCGCAGTTTGTATATGATGCTGTCAATATGGCCACTGGTACTTTAAGGAGGATTGCTTGGCTGCATTCTCAGAACCTCACAGATTTAAAAATCGCAATTTTAAATTCTCCTTTACAAAGATGTAGTGTCTGGCCCCTGTGCTGCAAAGTTGATCAAAAAAGTGTCATGAAATGGGCAAACTGATCCAGGGAATCTAAGATTTTTCAGCCCTCCTTTTCCAAGTTGTCTAAGGGATTTTCTTTCTCCTCATCCAATTTTTGCAAAAAACACAATAAACCATTTCAACATAATTTCAGGTAAACAGATATTTAAGAAGTGACAAGGGGATTCCAAAAAAGTTTCAAACCTCCCAAAACCAAGTACAGTCAAAAGTACAGTTTTGTACCTACCATAAATGTAGATGTTCGAGGATTCCATTGCTGCAGTCCTGACTATTGGGTATAGTCCGCGTCCAGTCGGCCCGAATACCAGAGTATAAGGCTGACGTCGGTCAGGGCGCATTAGACTGACGTCAGTACGTCAGGGTACTAATGCGCATGACCGACGTCATATCCTCAGTCTTTTCTTGCCCCAGATGTCAGAAGACCCTAAAAAGACAAACCCCAAAAAACCTGCACCAAAAACATGTACAATATATACAACAATATATACAAAAATATAAACATGTAAACTCACCTACACAACCACCCCTAAATACAGAGGGGAAGGAGGGAGGGTAAATTGGACTGCAGCAATGGAATCCTCGAACATCTACATTTATGGTAGGTACAAAACTGTACTATGTTCTTCGCCTTCCATTGCTGCAGTCCTGACTATTGGGTAGAATCCCAAAGCAGAGGTAAGGGAGGCTGGCAAATTATAAAGAAGTAGGAGCTGACAACATGCCTTGCAAAACAGCTGTGGCAAAACCAGCCCTAGACTTAGAGTAGATAGGAAGGTGATAATGCTTAGAGAAAGTATGCACTGAACTCCAAGTAGCTGCTTCCAAAATATCCTTAGTTGCCACCCCCCTTAAAAATGCTGTTGAAGTGGCAGTAGCCCTAGTGGAATGAGGCCTAATCCCAGCTGGAATCTCCTTGCCATGATGGGAATAACAAAATGCAATGCAAAAGCCAATCCACCTAGAAATAGTTTGTTTTGACACAGGCTTGCCCTGAGAACTCAAAGCAAAAGAAACAAACAACTGCTGAGACTGCCTAAAATCCTTAGTCCTGCTTAAATAATAACGCAATTGCCTGTGTACATCTAAAGTGTGCAAAATCTTTTCCCCTTTATTTTGAGGGTCTGCAAAAAACGTAGGCAAATGAATAGTTTTGTTTAAAGCCACACTAGAAACCACCTTAGGCATAAAAGAAGGATTAGTACGTAATGATACCCTATCCTTATGAAAAATCAAAAAGGGCTCTACTGCCATAAGGGCCTGCAACTCAGACACCCTTCTTGCAGAAGTAATAGCCAACAGAAAAGCAGTCTTCCATGACAAGTATTTCAATTCAGCAGTAGCTGCAGGCTCAAAAGGTTGTAGAGTAAGTTTTTCCAACACAAAATTGAGATCCCAAGCCGGAGTAGGAGCTCTACGTGGGGGTCTTATATTCTTTGCCCCTCTAAGAAACTGCTTGAACAAAGGATGCGAAAACATAGGTGGGTCACAATCATAGTGAGCTGAAATTGCTGCAGCATGAATCTTTATGGAAGAGAAGGACAAACCTTTGTCCAATAATTCAGTAAGATATTGAAGAGCCACACTCAAATTAGGCTCAGAAATCTCCAAATTCTTTGCCGTACTCCAAAATAAAAATCTCTTCCATTTTTCTGCATACACTTTCCTTGTACTAGGTCTTCTAGCTTCCATAATCACATTTAAAACTTGTTGAGGAAGTTGAGACCTGCTGTGTTTCAACACAGAATATGCCAAGCTGTTAGATGAAGAGAGTGTAGCTTGACATTGAGCAGATGACCGTCCTTCTGAGATAACAGATGAGGAATCAGAGGTAAAGGCCATGGAGGCTTCTTTACCAGACTCCGTAGTAGAGGGTACCAGTGTTGCCGAGGCCAATCTGGAGCTATCAAAATCATCCTTGGCCTGTCTTGTCTGACCTTTAACAGTACCTTTGGAAGAAGAGGTAGAGGTGGAAAGGCATACACATGAAGGTTTTTCCAACTGAAAGACAGAGCATCCACTTTCCAAGCTGTGTGATGAAACCCCTTTGTGCAATACTTTGGCAGCTGGTGGTTTAGTGGAGAAGCGAACAGATCTATGTCTGGAGTTCCCCATGACACTGTCAGTTTCTGAAATACATGAAGATCCAGTTTCCACTGTGGGGATCCATGATTTGTCGGCTTAACACATCTGCTAAGGAGTTCTGTGCTCCTGGCAGAAACCTTGCCTGAAGAGTTAGTTGCAGGCTTAGCGCAGTCTCCCATAAAATCATTGCTTGCCTGCATAGAGGATAAGAATGTGTTCCCCTTGCTTGTTGATGTACCACATGACAGTTGTGTTGTCTGTTAGAATCAACACCTGCCCTGGAAGAAGTAACTCCTTGAAAGCCATTAATGCAAACTGGACTGCTAACATCTCTTTCATGTTGATATGTAGATGCTGTAGTCGGGCAGGCCACTTGTCTTGTATCCACTTTCCATTTAGATGAGCTCCCCAAGCAATGTCCGAGGCATCTGTCGTCAAGATTTGACTTGCCTCTGGCCGGGTCACAGACAGTCCCTTGTTTAGGTGACATTCCTGAGCCCACCACAAGAATTCTTTTTGAAGGCAAGGTATTATTGGAATGACAGTGTCCAAATCCTGGCAGTGCTGTGTCCATACATTTTGAGATACCATTGTAACTTCCTCATATGCAGTTTGGCATTGGGAAGCACCAGAATACAAGATGCCATGAACCCTAATGCTTGAAGGACTGTCCTTGCAGTCAGCACGGACTGATGCGATAGTTGATGGAAGTAAAGTGACAGACTCTTTTGTTTGTCCGGGGTTAAAAAGGCCATCTGGGCTGCTGTATTCAGTCTCACACCCAGAAAGCACATGTCTTGAGAGGGTACTAGACTGGACTTTATTTCGTTCACAGAATACCCTAGGCATCTTAGCACTGCAATAACATATTCCAGGTGCTGTAGAAGAACTTCCTTTTCTTGAGCCAGAATCAGGCAGTCGTCCAAGTAAGGATAGATTTGAATTCCTTGAAGCCTGAAATAAGCTATTACTGGTGCCAGAACCTTTGTGAACACTCTGGGCGCAGTAGATAAGCCAAAGGGCAATGCAGAGAACTGATAATGAGAATTTCCAGCTCGAAACCGCAGATACTTCCTGCAACTTAGCCTTATAGGCACATGAAGGTAAGCTTCTTTGAGATCTAAAGTTACCATCCAGTGATTTTTGCCCAGCAGAGGTAAAAGCTGTTGTAACGTCAACATCTTGAACTTGGGAATGTCCAGATAAGTGTTGAGGAGAGATAAATCCAAAATTGGTCTCCACGTGTTTCCCTTCTTTGGTACAAGGAACAGGCGAGAATAAAATCCTAGGCCCCTTTCTGATACAGGGACTGGCTGAATGGCCCCTATGTGAAGTAACTGAGAAACTTGCTTGTGAGCCTCTTTTCTTTGTGGAGGAGGAACGTCTGGCATGCCTTTGAAAGGGGGCATTGTATGGAAATAAAATCTGTAACCGTGGTGAATGATATCCAACACCCATTTGTCTTGAGTAATTAAATCCCAATTTTCTTTGAAAAGAGACAGTCTTCCTCCCAAAGGAGCTGCCAAACGAGAATCTGCTGGCAGCCGAAAAGACAGGTCATTGGGTCTGTTTACGAAAGGACTGACCCCTGCCCTCACCAGAAGTCTGAGCAGGCGAACTCCCTGTTCTAGGCCTAAAAGAACCTTGAGCCCTGCCCCTACCACGTCTAGACCTACCCCTAGACTGAGAATCATAAGCAGGATATGTCCACCCCTTAGCAGGCCAATTTCTACTAAACTTCGGTGGCTGCACCTGCAAAAAATCTTTAACAGTTTGCATAGACTTAGCTTTGTCCTCCATTTTCTTTAAAACTGCTTCCACAGGCGATCCAAACAACACATCAGACTGTAAAGGAGCATCCAAAATCCTTGTCTTAACATGCTCAGCTAAATTCTGATCCTTCAACCATGCATGCCTGCGAAGAACAGAACTGGTAGCAGCCACCCTCGAGGAGGCCTGTACAGCATCAAAACCACATTGCAGAGAATGCTTACCCACTTGTTCAGACACATGAACCAAATCCAGCAACTCTTTACACTCAATACCTTCCGCCAAAGCATCCACCTTAGATTTCAATTGTGAAAGGAGATAATTCTGATATTTTAGCATGTGAAACTGACAATTCAAAGCTCTCATGGCTAGAGTGGAAGAAGTATACACTTTCTTTCCCCACCTATCCAAAGCCCTTGCCTCTTTATCAGTGGGAACAGGATTTTTAACCACAGAGGCCTTTACACCCTTAGGCCCTTGAGAAATAGTTTCTGGGTCCGCCCTAGGACTCTTAAACAAATATTTATGAGCCGGGCACCCTATAATACCTATCAGGCTTAACAGGAGCAGGAGGCAAAGAATCAGGGTTCAGGAAGCCTCTGCAAAACATCTTCCACCACATTCAACACAGGAGGAATAGCTAAAGGCCTATGCTGGGGTAAAACAAGAACTCCCAAGCCTTTTCCTGGAATCAGAGTAATCCTGGCCTTCCCATTTAAAGTGCTCCTCATGGAATGCAAAGTCTCTGAAAATGAGAAATCCTCAGGCGGAGAAGCTGTAGGAGTGGAATCATCCACATCAGAATCAGAATAAGTGGGATACTCCTGCATCTCTTCCACAGAAGATTCTGAAGCCTCTGAACACTGCTCAAAACTATCAAACTCCGGTTCCACCCTAGGCCTCTTATCAGGCGGAGGCATAGAACCCTAATCATAGTAATCAAATCTTCTGCCATTTTAAGCATATGTTTCTTAGGTACAGAACCCGAAATGCTAGGAGAAGCCCCCACTAAAGCTGAACTAGGCCTACCCCTTAAAGAAGTTTTGGCAACAGAAGGAGAGGCTCTAACTACCTTGGGAAGAGAGGGAAGAACAGTCACCTGAGAAGCCCCCTCAGCCTGGCCTACCTCCTGAGAAGGCACATCCTGTAAGAGTATAGTTTCTGCCTGGGACTCCATGGAAACTCCTGGCAAAACCTCCGGCTCCACTGAGCCTTCTAAAGAACCGACGTCCGGGACTGCCGGTTCCTCAACCCTAGGCTTCACTGTTTTATCATTGCGCTTCTTGGAGGAAGCGGGCGTCGGAGCATCCGACGGCATTTTATAATTGCAACGCTTCCCAAACACTAACCTGGCACAGTCTAACCTCCTCTTAATAGTGCGTTTGTTAAACCTAGCACAAGAGCGGCAACCAACAACGTCGTGCTCAGGCCCTAAGCAAGGTATACACAAGGTATGATAATCCCTATGCGGTATCTGTTTCCCACAAGAAATACAGTTATTCACTTTTTCTGACATCCGGTAAAATACTGAGGCAAGAAAAACCAAAATGTTCCCCAACGGGGTACTTAGCCAACTCTGTTTCGGTCTGAAACTCCGGTTTCGGAAATATTTCAGTACGCCAACCTGCACTCGCAAAACTGCTTCTGCATCGGACCATGCGGCAAAAAAGACTGAGGATATGACGTCGGTCATGCGCATTAGTACCCTGACGTACTGACGTCAGTCTAATGCGCCCTGACCGACGTCAGCCTTATACTCTGGTATTCGGGCCGACTGGACGCGGACTATACCCAATAGTCAGGACTGCAGCAATGGAAGACGAAGAACATCAAGTCTGAATGAATATTCAAGAGACCTTGTGACCCTCACCCACCCTGGCCCCTGTTCTCTTCTAGAAAACCTGAATCTCAGTTTCCGCTCTTTCTCAACAGATTGTTTCAGATAAATGGATTCTGAAAATCATTCATAAGTGTTACAGATGGCAATGGAAGGACATTCTTCCTTTCTGGGGGATCATTCCTTATCCTGCAGATCAGACTCTTGTTTCCACGACTTCTTCATCACATGCTGTCCCGAAGGAGTGAGAGAACCAGTCCCCCCTTCCCAGATGGAAAAGGGGTTTATCCAAGGATGTTCCTAGTACCAAGGAAAAAATACTTGGACACCAGTCCAAGGTCCGTTTCTGAAACCAGTTTGTGATAGTTCCCAAATTCAAAATGATGCCACTTCACAACCTGTTACCACTTCTTCCTCTTTCAAGTTTCCTGGTAACACTAGACTTAAAACATGATTACAAATCTGTATTCATTCAGACTTCACATGTTTCTTATGGTTGTATGTGTCTGGATCATATCAGTTCTCTGCCTTACCCTTTGGACTATCCACTGCACCAACAGTGTTCACAAAGTGTCTAGATCCAGTTATAGCACACTGCAGGCTAAAGGGTATCCACATTTTTCTGTATTTAGATGACTTGCCTATCTTTGCAGCGTATTTTTCAAAATTTCAGGAGTGTCTCTCTTGGATGAGACATCTCTTGCACAAATTCAGATCCCAAGAGAGCATTCAAAAGTCTTTCTCGACTCCCTCATACAGGATTGTGTTGCTGGGATGTCAACTAGCGACCTCAGGTCAAACAGCTTTTCTTCCACAGGGAAGAAATAGATCTTTATCTTGATCTATTTCTAAGGTTTTCCACTAAGACTTCAGTCACTGTAAGGGAATACCTCAGAATTTTGGGGCTCATGGCATATATGATTCTCATGATATCCCTGGCAAGGCTCCACATGAGAAAGATAAAGTGGCATCTCTTTGATCCCAGAATCAACATCCTTTATCTTTTCAGATCCCAGTACTAGGGTTTGTCAGAAGATAAACTTTTGGTGGAGATATCAGATATCCTTAAATCCACGTCTTTCCTTCTCCATTCCTACTCCAAAGCAGTTAGTAACCACAGATGTTTTGGAATTTGCCTGGAAGCAATTTTGGGAGAGATAAAGTGGTTACAGGCAATACTACTGTCATGCGGTACATCAACAAACCAGAGGAACCAGGTTTTATCCTGTCATACCCCCTTTACAGACTAGCCATGTTAGCATGAGATATAGCTTCACAGCGCAATCTCGCTCTACAGGCATCCAATATTCCATCAGAGCAAAACTGTGTAGCAGTGAAGTTGAGCAGGACCAGGGAAGGTCCTTATGAATGGAAACTAGATCGGGGGGGGGGGGGGTCTTCCAAGATTTGACCCATCTGTGAAGAGCTCCTCAAATAGACCTCTTTGCCTCCTCCCTGAACAATAAACTGACAAAATTCTGTTCTAGGACTCCATGCAAGAAGGCTTGGAAGACAACTGCTTTTTCTTTTCTTTGGAAAGAAATGTTCCTGTATGCCCCCTTCCACCTCTTCCACTAATATCCAAGGTACTTCTGAAGATTCAGAAGGAATCCCTGAAGATCATTGTGGTGACTCCCTTCTGGAAATGACAGGGGGCAACTACCACAAGCTTCCTCACAGAATGGGATCTACTTACACAAAAACAGGGATGTTTGATACACCCAGACATCAATCATCTTCAACTGACTGCCTGGATAACAAGGTCTTAATTCCTTTTAAGCACCTGTTTTCTGAGGACACGCAGCAGACACTAATTATGTATTAGCAAATGGAGAAGGTTTTCTGGTTGGTGCCAATATAACTACCACCCATTGTTCTCTGGTTTGTGTGAGTTATTAATCTATGGGCTTTCTTATTCCTGTATTAAGGTTCATTTATTGTCCATTTCAGCATGTCGGCCCATGGATCCTCCACTTTAAAGGCCTTCTCATGCCAAAATATTCTTAAAAGGGGTTTTGCATAAGATGATCAAAAGTAAATCAGAGGCCCCTCCATGGGATCTTAATTCTGTGTTAGAGAAGCTAACAGTTGCTCCATTGGAACAGCTAATCTGGCTGACTTTAGGTTCTTAACATGGAAAACAGTTTTACGGATTGCTCTGACTTCTGCAAGAAGAGAATCTAAGATGCAAGTTCTTATGGTGAATTAACCCTACCTCTTTCCCATAGGGACAGGGTTTCATTGAGAATGAATCCTTCTTTTGTATCTAAAGTGTGTAACCCAAGATATGATGTTAGTTGTGATGTGCATATCTCTCAACTGTCTACAATATTGCAAAATGTCCCTGACTGGGTTTTCACTCACACATGTGGAACTTTACCACAATAGCACTTCTTATTTCATACATGACTCCCATGTGCACATCATAATCTGTCTCTATGATTTATTCCCAGCACTATCATTCTAATTATCACCCTCCAAATAGTTTCAGGAATAAGACTGTCTTCTTGTAAACTGCACTACATACCTCTCCTACAGTTTTGTTCTAGATTTGTATCAGAAATGAAAAACGTTCATATTACATTGTGAATTTAATTAATGCAACCAAATTTCACTCCATTGCCAAGGAGTAACTGTGTGTGTATGCTCACGCGCATGTGTATGTATGCATGTGTGTATATATATATATATATATATATATATATATATATATATATATATATACATATACATATATATATATATATATATATATATATATATATATATATATATATATACATACATATATATATATATATATATATATATATATATACATATACATATACATATATATATATATATATATATATATATATATATATATATACATATATATATATATATATATATATATACATATACATATATATATACATATATATATATATACATATATATATATATATATATATATATACATATATATATATATACATATATATATATATATATATATATATATATATATATATATACATATATACACACACACACGCACATAGTTTCACCTCATAAACACAAATAATTTCAGCAATTCGTGTCCACGAAGTCGAAACCTCAAAATAACGAACGTGCATAATCACGAATAGGACTAAGTCGAATTCGCACTTATGCATTTACGTTATAGTACGGAAGTGTTCGGTCGGGATGGTGTCTGCAGTTTAAGATGAGAGTGTGTGTGTTTGTTTGTAAGTTATACGAGTGGGTTAGGGTAGGGAGGTGGAGGTATGTGTGTGTGTTGTCTGTGTGTGAATTTTTTTTACTATTTGTACGATCTCGGAGTTAGTATATATAAGTAGGGGGGTGTGGGGGTGAAGGGGGGCTTGCCCCCCTGCATTTGTGTAGTGTAGGTGTGTGTCTGTGTGGTGCTGTGTTGTATTTTATTGTTTTGTGGTGTGGGTGTTATGGTGTGTGTTGTGTGCTGTATGTTCGATGCTGTGAGTGATTGTGAGGTATCAGTTTCATACTGTTGAAATTAGATATTTCAACATTTTGGCAATATGAAGTGAAACCATATATATATATATATATATATATATATATATATATATATATATATATATATATATAAAACAATATGTGAAACATTTTCTGTGAGGATCATTCCAATGCTCATTTCTAATATGTCCATAACAAATTTTCAAGCAGATCCATAGCATTCACTAGCTACTCCCCTACATACCAAGCAATATCACTTTACCCATGTTGCTGCTGCTCAAAACATTACCAGAATCAACAGTGATAACACTATGACCACAAAATAAAAGCAATGCATATGCCAGTATAAATATACATCTCATTTAATAATTAGCAGGAAAAAGAAATTCAGTATACCCTAGCACAAGCCATACTGTTCATGATTTCCAAAGTATGGAGGAAGCCATACGGCATCATTAACATTAATATTGCTTTCATCTGAACTTCCAGCTAAACTGAAATAAGGGTCATCCTCATTAGGATTTAGAACCCCAGCATCAGAAGTTAAATGAACAACCTGGACATCGCTGCTACCGCTGGAACAAAAAGCACCCCAGTCCTCAGAATGACTTTTATGCACTGAACTTGACAGCCTTAATGGAATGCCTTTCATGACATGAAAGCTCAGAGGACATTCCATAGCAAACTGCATGGAGGCAGAGCTTCACAGAATGAAAAATAGAAAAAAAGGCAAGAATGATCACAAATTATGAAAGGATTATAGCAAAACCACAGAAGGATGCATTCCAACAATAAAATAACAATGAAGGTACAAACAGCGACAAATAACTGACTTTTCCAAAAATGGTCAGGAATCTAAGAATGTTTGTATAGACTGCTGGAGGTGTAACATTCTACAGCTACTAGGTGTGAAAGAAAGAATTAACCACATGATTCTAACCTTCAAAGAATACAGTTGTGTTAAGTTGAACTTACCATAACAGTAGGTTCATAGGATGATACTAGACTGTTGGCCCAGAGGCCCTTATAAGCCTAGTCACGAATTTTGCCCATGTTCCCTCACAGTCAGCACCTGTTTCCCCTGTCCAGCAGGGACACAGGTGGGATTCCCAGGGGTATGTTTTCTGTTTCCCATCCAGTTGTCCAGGTTCTTCTCAAACAGGGCTAGAGAGGTACTCTGCTCAACATGGAGAGGGAGTCTATTCCACAGATGGGGGGAGTCTTTGAGCCTTCAATACTATTCCCCACTCAGATATGATAGATAAACTCTCTCAACTAGGCATCAATCCATATGTGACTAGACGGGAAGCAAACTGGCAAAATGATAGAACCCACCTAGTCAAAATAGGGGAAGCCACCTCAAGTAGTAGACCCGTAACAAGTGGTGTACCCCAAGTATCGGTCTTGGGGCCCTCTGCTGTTTGGGATATACTTCTCAGAGGTGCAGACCAAATCTAATGGGCTATGGCTGACCAACTTTGCAGATGACTACAAGCTGGGTGCTGTCATCAATTCCCCTAGTGATGTTGATATCCTCCAAGAGGGTCTCACCCAAACATATGACAGGTGCCTGAAACATGGCCTCAAACTGAATGCCAAAAAATGCATCATCATCCCTTTTGGGAAGAATGATGTCCTCACAAATTATTACACTGATAATAAGGCACTAAGCATGCAATCAGTCATGAGGGACTTGGGAACTCTAGTTGGCAGCAAACTGACTTTTGACCACCATATTGCCTCCATTGTACAGAAAAGCTTTCTACATGTCCTATCTAATTAGTAAGGATATCTCATCCAGGGATAAGGTGGTCATAACATCCCTGTATTCCTCCCTTATAAGACTGATTATTGAATACAATGCCCCTTTCGGCATGTACCTCACAAAGCATGCAGCAGCTGGAGAGACCACAGAGATTCCTCACCCAGAGAATCCAGGGCCTCAAACATCTACATTACACAGATAGGCTAAAAGCCCTGTCCCTCTACTCAGTCTCCTACAGACTCCTCAGAGTTGACCTCTCTCTGGCACACAAAGCAATCTCAGACTCCGACCTGACGGGACTGATGCACACGCGCAAGTCAAGCTCCACTCCAGTAACCCGCATGCAAGTCCTCAACCTGGTCTGTGACTTCAATAGGACTTGTTGACGAGACAGATTTGTGTCCTAGAGACTCCCCCTTTTGTGGAATAGACTTCCTCTCCACGTAAAGCATAGTACCTCATTAAACCTTTTTAAGTACAACCTGGATAACTAGATGAGGAACAGAAAATACACCCCTGGGATTCCACTTATGTCCCTGCTGGACAGTGGCATAGGGTGCTGACTTGTTGGAACATCGGCTAAAGTCTTGGTTGGTCTTGTAAGGGCCTCAGGGCCAATAGCCTAGCAATTTCCTATGATCCTATGAAAAGGGAGTCGCCATCAAGATTTTGAGGGGTCCTGCTCTATCTTGAGCAGGACCCTTGGAATTAGAGGAAGGGGAGGGGAAGGCATAGAGAAATACCCCCTTCCAAGAAAAAGATAGGTTATCCATCTTCAAATCCAGAGGACTTGGGACTCTGCTATAAAAAAAGACAAAGTCATCTTTTCAAAGGGGAGTCAAAAAGATCTACCTCAGGAGTACTATGCCAATGGACAATGTCCAGAAACACATCCCTGAGAAACATCCATTCGTGGGCCTGTGTTTGGGAACTGCTGAAAGAGTCTGCACTATATTTTTCTCTGAAGGCATGTACACATCCTGCAGGGTTAATTGATACTGGACAGCTAGATCCCAAACTTGAAGAGTTAGCCAGCAAAGAAGGTAGGACCGTGCCCCCCTTGCTGGTTGATGTACCAAATCACTGTGATACTGCCTGGAAGAAAGAGGGAATTAAAGGTCTGAAGAGCAAAAAGGAGAGCTTTCATCTTCTTAGCATTGATGAGGCCTAACCTCTAATGAGAAGGCCTGAGACCATGGACCTTGAGGAGACAGGAGAAGGCTTCCAACCCCGTGTTTGGGGCATCTGAGAAAAGATCCTAAGAGGGGACATGGGGCTAACAGAAAAGGAAGTCCTAGGCTGCGAGACAACTGATGACTCCACCAGTGAAGCTAAAGTTTGAGGTATGGAAGAAAATTTAGTGGATGACAGTGTTGAAGCCATGCTAACTTTAGGAACCACTGTAGTTCTCCTATGTAGTCTGGCGAGAGGTAGCATAGGAATGGTGGTCATGAATCCTAGCTTCCTGGGAAATTCCCCTGGCTGTAAATGAAACCAGAGGAAGAAGAGATTGAAAAAAGTGATTAGAAAAAGAGCCTTGGGAGAAGGCAGGGAAGCAGACGCAGGAATGGTCTGGAGCCTGCAACCGAGAAGCACATGGTCCTGAGAAGGAACTAGGACTGATTTCTGAAAGTTTATTGTAAACCCCAGGCTTTGTAAGAGACCAACATTATATTGGAGGTGCTGAAGCAAGATCTCAGGGGAGGAAGCCTGAATGAGCAGATCGTCCAGATAAGGGAAGATCTGAACCCCTCATCCTGCAAAATGCAATCACAGGAGCAAGGCATTTGGTGAATACCCTTGGGGTAGTAGAAAGGCTAAAGGGCAAAGCAGAGAACTGAAAAATGCAAAGGAGACAAAGAAACACAAAAACTTCCTGAAAAGGTGATGAACTGGAATGTGAAGTTAAGTATCCGTGAGATACAGGGAGACCAAGAAAGCCTGGGGAATAAGAGGACATAGGAACTGAAGGGATAACATCCAAAAGGAAGGGACTTTCAGTTGTTGAGCTGAGAAAGGTCCAGAATGGGCCTCTAGATGCCTTCCTTCCTGGGAACTAGAAACATTCTGGAATAAACCCCCTTCCCACTTGAGAAGGGGGCACAACTTGAATGATGCCTTGTGCCAAAAGGCCCTGAAGGAATTCTGGGAAGAAAGGAGGCAGTTCCTGAGAAGGATGAGGAATGCAGAGAAAAGAGGGAAGGGATTTTCATACCATGAAGTATCCCTGATGGATGATGGACAGAAACCAAGAGTCTTGAGTGACCCTTAACCAACTGGGAAGAGACAGGAAAAGAGGAAGAGATAAGGGAACCTGACTCAAGAAAAAGGGAAGCAAGCAGTCAGATAGAACCTGGTTTGTCTTGTAAATGAGATTTCTGAGAAGTAGGACTCAGAGTAGACTTAGCAGATGGAACCCCCCACCCAGAACCCTTACCTTTCGGAGGGTGAGGCCGTCTGCAAACAAAGGAAGATTTAGACGGATAATTCCTCTGGAACGTAAGGATATGAGGGTCTATATTAGAAGAGCAAAAGCTGAAAACAGCGAACGCTCTTATGTACAGCCTAAAGCAAAACAAAGTTGAACGGCCAGAACAGCAATTTCTTTCCCAGGGAAAAAAATTGCTCGGCCATTCTTGGGACTTTGCTGTTTCCACCACTATGGTGTGATCTCAGAGTTGGTATATTTAAGTTGGGAGGGGGGGGCAAATTCCCCACTGTATTTTGTCTGTACATTTTTCTTTTGTTTTTTTGGAGCAGCGATTTGTTTTGCCTGGGGGAAAAATACAAATTGCTGCTCCGTGCATTCAACATTTTGTGGTTTTGTTTTTTTTTCAGTTCGACATAAGAGCATTCACGGTTTTCAGCTTTCGCTCTTCTAATATAGACCCAGACATGAGATACAGAAATTTGCTTAAATTCCTGCTAGTCCTTACCTTTGTCCTGAAGAGACTTAAAAAGATCAGCAGCTGCAGAACCAAACCAGTTCTTATTGCTAACAGAAGCATCCAACAATTTAGCCTAAATATAAGGTAAATGCTGGAGATGAAGCCAAGAGCAACATCTCAAAACAGAACCAAAAGCAGCAGCCTTAGAAGAGGCATCAGGTGCATCATAACTACATTTAATAAAGTGGTGAGCTGCCTGAGAAGTAGAACCCAGTAAAGAGAGGGCCGAGGCCTTCCCTTCAGAGTCAGCAAGGTCTGAGATAACCTTGGAATCCTGAAACAGAAAGAGTAAACATACCTGGTCATATGGGTCTGGTAATTAATAGCCCAAAAGGCCAAAGTGGCAGCGGTATATACCGTTTTGCCTAGCCATTCCATAGCTGTACTGTCCTTGTCTGAAGGAAATAGTTTAGTAGAAGGTAAAAGTTTAGAGGACTTGTCAGAAGAGACGGACACTACAGAAGGGTCTGCAGAAGGACATTTGTAGAAGAACTTGCACTCATCAGGCACCTTGTAAAATCACTTTTCGTAGGGGCTGCAGGTTGAGAATCAGGGGCCCACGGAGGCTGCTAAAAAGGTATCTAGAAGGGCAGCCAAGGCATAGTAGAGAGCTTAGGTGACTCCATTTGAAGGAGCTCATACCTCTTTTACATGCCATAAACCTGATAACCGTCCCATTTAAGGTATTCCACCATGCAAGCAATAGTATCTCAAAGCAGAATTTTTCCAAGGGAGAATCTGGGCTAATAGAATCCTCCTCCTCCTCAGAGCCATAATCCAAGGAAGAACGGATCTGAGAAGAATATGCCAAAGACTATTCCCCAGAATCCAGACCCTCTTCCGAGGAGTCCTGCTCTCTGGGCCTCTTGAGTTGGGTAGATGACCAAGTGGGAGCAAGTATCTGTGGTATTCCCCTTGATCCCTCTGATCCTCCTTAACATCTGGAGTGGACATCTGTAGAGCCTCTGAGGACATGCGAGAAGTTGGATCCATGCCAGCCTCCATTTAGGGTCACGGCAAAGGAATCCTGCATAACAACAAGGTGATCCTCTGGGCTTTCACCAAATTCGAGAGAGATGCCCAGTGGAGGTGGGACAGCAGCAGCCAAATCAGACCAGAGTTTCTTGGCCATTTTCTTGGCAAGTGACTGAACTTCAGGATGAGAAGATTCCACCATAACACCCTGCATCAACAATTTAAGACTTTGATTCACCAGGTAAATAGGCAAGGAGAAATGACTACGTAGGGTCTTGGGGACAAATGCTAGGCAGATGGAACTCTGATGGAGCACTCAATCAGAAGAGAGACTGCTCATGACGATCCTTATGGGAAATCAGCTTGCACACTGACACTTTCCCTTTCTCAATGACATGTAAACTCACAAAATTAAAAAAAAGAGAAAAGATAAGAACCCCAACAGGGCACTTATCTAAAACATGGCTCATTAACCATAGTAGTGTTCAGGCTAAAAATCAATGATGGTGTTTGGACTGGCAACAAAGAAGTTCTGGGGTGTGTGACCTACACCTTGAGTGGGTAGCATACATGTGACATACATCTATAAAATCATAAGGCTTTAGTATATTAGCCAGATGTTGGGCTGCCCTTGGCAGAGAGCTCTTTTGATAAAGGACACTGCAACAGTGACATGGAGGAACATCACACTATACTTTTAAAAATGAACTGCAACAACCATGAAGCTACCTTCCAGCAGTACAACACAGCTGCAACCTATTTTACCACTATACAACCTTAATGGTAACTCATTAGAAAATACTGCTGTTTAAAATAGTAAAGCGCAATGCAATACTGATTAGATTAAACACTGAATATGACTGCATTTACATCATTTTTATCCCGTCACAGTTGAAAGCCAAGAAAAAGAAGAGGAAATTTCAGAAAAGACTGCAAACACTTCAATATTTCAATCTCTACTCTAGCACTGTTACCTAACACAATATCATGCTGGGGAATGGAGTTTTACAGAAAAAGTGGAGTCCAAGGTCCCTAACCTCTGGAAAAAACATATCACCCCATTACATAAAGGGGGCAACTCCAATGAACTATCCATTTATCGAACAATCTCCATCTTCTCTCTTCTTTCAAAACTCCTGGAAAAATGCATACATAGGCAATTGCTTCAACATCTCATCCAAAACAAACTAAATTACCCCTACCCAACATGGATTTTTCCCATCACAGAGCACCACCACTGCCCTAATCTCCTTCATGGGCACTGTGTCCAAATCCATTGACTCTTGTAATATTATATCACCTCTGTCATACTACTAGACATATCAAAGGCATTTGACACAGTGTCCCACAACAATCTTCATCAGCTATCCATTGTAGGCTGCACCCCACCATCCCTCTAGTGGTTTGCAAGCTACCTATCCAACCCCCAACAATGCATTAAATAGCAAAATAAACTATCCCAATATCAAACCAATACAAATGGGTTACCACAAGGGTCCATACTTGGACCCTTACTCTTCAATGTTTTCACCAACAACCTTCACACCTCATCACCCCTTAACTCCATTATCCAATATGCAGATGACACTACCATAATTTCTTCCCAACATACATCAACAACTCACCCCAACCACCTTCAACTCACTAGAGACATGACTGAGAGAAGCCCAGCTACTCCTAAATCCTAAAAAAAAACAAAACTCTTGCTTTTCTCAGCAAAACCAGTCTCATCTGACTTTAAAATATTATCTGAGGATAACATAGAAATTGAAATAGTTCCCCCAGCTAAGCTACTAGGCATTACCACAGACAACAAACTAACTTTTGAACACCACATCTGCTGTTGTTGTGTCTTTCAGCTTTTCCCGGTTAGGGGTCGCCACAGCGGAACTCCGGTCCGCTAATTATTGGCAGTAGATTTTTACGTGCCGAGTTGCCGGCCCTGACGCACAACCTTCAATGAAGGTACGCCCATTCACGCATGTCTCCACACAGAAGACGCTCTAGCTGAGAATCGAACGGGACAACGTCTTACTGTGAGGTGATAACGCTACCGCAGCACCACCACCGCAGTCCGAAGAACACCACATCTGTGATAGCATTAAAAAAAACCCATCAAACTAGGAACACAATTGACAAAAATCTTTCTCGGCTAACTCCACCAGAAAAACCCTCACCAACACCCATTTGCTTCCCTTTCTCTTATATGGGCTCAAGCTCAATGCCAAGAAATGTATAGTTATCCCCTTTGGGAAAAAACATGTACCCATGAATTACCACATAGGTGGCAGTACACTAAACACCGAAAGTGTGACAAGAGACTTGGGGACACAGGTGGACTGTGGTCTCACCTTCGATAACCACATCGCCACAACAGTCAGGAAATCCTTCTATGTGGCCCACTTCATCACCAAGGGCTTTTCATCCAGAAAAAAGGTAACTATCCCACTGTACTCATCCCTCATTAGACCCATTATAGAATACAATCCCCTATTTGGTATGTACCTCTCAAGACATCTGCAACAACTGGAAAGGCCACAGAAATACCTCACTGAAAGAATCACAGGCCTAAAGCAGATGCCCTATGCTGACCATCTAAAAAAACTCCACCTATACTCCATCGCATAGCATCTACTCAGAGGTGATCTCTGCTTAACATACAAGGCCATGTCAAACCCAGGGCTGTTGGATATGCTCCATTTAAAGAAATCCCAATCCCTCAGAGCCACATGCTCCAGAGATCTAAACCTTATCACAATAAATAAAACATGCTGGAGGGATAGGTTCCTGACCTAGAGACTCCCCAGACTCCGGAATAGGCTGCCCATATATGTCAAGCAGAGCGCCTCTTTGGCGTCTTCAAAAGGAACCTTGACAATTGGATGGGAGATAGGAAATTAACCCCAGGGATCACATCTGTCACCCTGCTAGACAGGGGTCCAGGGAAGAAATAGCCAGGGAATTATGGATAGGCTTGTATAGGCTCTAGGGCAGATAGCCTAGTACCAACATATGAACCTATGCAGCCCCCTTGTACATCAATTTACAATCTACTCTTAAAAAGCTCCAGTCCTGCTACCATAAAATTGCAAATTTGCTACAGGTACTCCTACTATTCCCATCACTGCCTAGCTCTGAAAGAACTAAACTGGCTTGAATTCACACACCACCTAATCCTAATTCAGCTGTCTTCTGCACATAAAATGATATACCAGATAGTTGCCAGGCCCTCAGAATCAGTCCTATAAGCCTACATCCCTACCAGAGCCTTCCACTCTAAAAACAAACTAACCATCTATAGTCCAAACAAAACAGCTGGACAGTGCCTTTACTCATGCTACCGCCAAGCTCTGGAACTCTCTGCCAACAGACATTACTACCACTGAGTGCTTCAACAACTTCAAACACACCCTAAGAAAACCTTTTCTTTGTAATCAGACCTGCCCCCCTGCTCCTTCCCTAAGAGGTGAACTCCATCCACTCTCTAGGAACTTTCCTTTCAACATCTGGGGATCCCCTAGACCATGAATGTCTTTCATCCACTAACCATTACCATATCGAACTAAGAAACTTTATGTATTTCTATACCCTTAACTATTCCCATCCTACACCACAATTCTTCTAAGCATATGCTTGCTTCTAATATTCTGATCCTCACTCTTTCTTTACCTTAATCCTACCTGATAAAAATAAATAAATACAATAAAACTTGTAATCTACCGCATTACTTTTATTTAGTATTGCCTATCTAGTACATGTTTTATTATTGTATCTTTCTCTCTGTACTTATTTAGTATTCATTACTTATTTAATGTGTGCTTTAATACTTGCTATTGTCTTATTCATGTATAATGCCTCCCCAGGCCTCCACTGAAAATGAGCTCCTGAACCAGTTGGACTTTCCCGGTAAAAAAATGTTAAATAAATAAATAAAAATAAGCTTCAGAAATCTCTGTCGTGACAGATTCAGGTGGGAAATAAACAATTCCACCAAAAAAACACACAAAAAAGTTACCACTACGGTACTTAATACTGCTAATCCAATCCCATGCAAAACAAAAGCAATACATTTAAAAAGTGTTACAAATCACTTTAAAGAAAATAAGCCAAACAGATTTAAATATGTTATAAACAGTAAATGTTATTTAAAAAGGAACAAACTGCAATGTCTTTATAAAAAAGTACCATTTACAGTGACATAAATCATTGGGAGTCAGATATCCATGATTATATTTTTCTCGAATTCTGTCAAATAAGTTTTCACATCTTGAGTGTATAATCTAGTGCCAGCAACACTTTTAAGACTTTTTATATTATGCAAGATATTAATTTCTAAGTGTTTATCAAGTATTTACATTAATACAAAAAAATAAAGCTATTTGCATAATTACCAGTATAAATTACATTCATTATGTCTCAAGTTGTATAATGCAAATGTCAAAGTAATTTAACATTTCACCTGGTATTATGCCCGAGTTTATAAATCAGGTGGTTTTGGAAACATCAATGTACATGTGGAAATACTGCATATTTTCATAATTACTAGCAAACAAACAAGTACATCACCAGCATAGTGCATTATTCATTGCCACTGTCAGTGACTGAAAAGATACCTCTTTCACCATTTTTTCTGTTAAAGATATGGCTGGCATTAATTTGCTTATACAACTACCATGCTTGCATTTTACTCACTTCCACTATTCTGAACTCAAAGTATCTGGAGCTTTAGATGCTGTGATGTTTTCATTGCTCCTTACACTTGTCTTCTCTTTTCACAGTGCCTTACATCTGCTTAATCTGCGGGCTGGTTTGCTAAATAAAATAATAAAATTAGACATTGCTCTTCCTACAACACAAAGGAACCATACCTCTCAAATGTCCAGATTTTCACAGAATGTCCAGATTTTTGACTCCTTTTGGTCTGCTCCTCATAAAATTTGTGTTTTTCTGGAGTTTTGTGACAAATTAGTTAGGACTGAATTCACTAAACAACAGGCATTTGAGTTTCAGACTTCATATCCTTCAGGAAATGCATGGTAACACAAGGCCTTTTATTCTAGAAACATTTTAAGTTAAGAGCAATATTTCACCTAAAAAAAAACATATCCCCTCGAGCCACACGCTCTAGGGATCTAAACCTCACCACAACAATAAATAGAACTTGCTGGACGGATAGATTCCTGTCCCAGAGACTTCCCATGCTCTGGAACAAGATTCCAATCTACATTAGGCAGAGCTCCTCACTAACCCTCTTCAACAGAAACCTTGACGAGTGGGTGGGAAACAGTTTACCCCGGGGATCACTTCAATGGCTCTGCTGGACAGAGGCACAGGGAACTAATCTAAGGGGGTGCGGAAAGCCAACACATCCCGGCTAGGCTTATAAATGCCTTCTGGCAGCTATAGCCTAGTACCTACCTATGAACCTATTTAAAATTTGTATTTTGCTGAAATTATAATCAACAAATTCCATTTGAAGAACATAAGTTGCTACCCAGGGGTATCCGACATTTTTCATCTTCCCGCAGGGGGAATTCTGGAAAAGCATGGGACTTGTTAGCATAAAATGAATCACTGCCACTTCCATTTTTGCCTTTTACTCTAACATGCTAAAACACCAGCTGCACCTGCAAAGAAAATTAAATAATTTACTTATCTAGGTACAATTCTCAGGAAAAGTCCAATGTAAAGCCAAAAGAGAAACACAGCAATTCAGGTAGTAAAGATTAAAGGTTTAAATATAGCTAGAACCAATACACAAAATACAACTAACTATATTAATAAAGGTAACACAGGGTGTCAATGCAAAAGCTAAGGTGGCAATGACGGAATGCTGGTCGCACAGTACACAAAGTAAGATCGGGAAGGGGGGCAGTTAAATGCTCTGATCAAATAGTGAGGCATTCCCAAAAGTATCCAAAGTTAAACACAATTTAAACCAAAGTGCAGAATGTAGTTGTGTGTGTGTGTGTGTGTGTGTGTGTGTGTGTGTGTGTGTGTGTGTGCATATGGTTCCCTATCAGAAGCCTGAAACACTAAGCCTGAAAATCAAAATCCTGAAAACTATAGACTGAAAGTTCAAAATCCTGAAACTCAAAATCCTGAAAACACAAAATGGACATACTGACGTCATTGTGGCTTTGCTATTGTTAGCCCTGTGGTGTTGGGTCATGCGTTGGGTTCAGGTAAGTGTGCGGTTGGTTTTATGTTAGGGTTAGGGGTGATTTAAGTGAGTTAGGGTTAGGGCGCAGGTTAGGTATGTATGCAATAGTGACAAATATTGGGGTTAGGGGGCGGTTTAAGTGAGTTAGGGTTAGGGCGCGGGTCAGGTGAGTGTGCGATAGTGACGGACCTTAGGGTTAGGGTTAGGGTTAGGGTCTGGGTCAGTTGGTAGATATTAGTGTCTTTATAGTGACATATTAGCATTATTTGTGTTTTCAGGATTTTGAGTTTCAGGATTTTGGGCTTTCAGGATTTTGAACTTTCAGTCTATAGTTTTCAGGATTTTGATTTTCAGGCTTATAGTGTTTCAAGCTTCTGATAGGGAACCGTGCATGTATATGTGTGTGTGCGTATGTAGATATACATATATTAATGTTATTACATTACTGATGAACTTTCCTGGACAGTAAATGTTGAAAAAGTTCATTAGTGATCACTTTCACCTAAAATAAAAAACGCTAAAGTAAAGTGATCACAAATGAAGCACATCTGTTACATTTGTGACCACCTAAAAAAAAAAAAAAACAAACATTACTTTTACATGGAGGTTTTGCCCCACACACCCACCAACATGAGAGTTCGGCACCCACATTCCTGGAAATTAAATATATTAATTGCATGGTCTCAACCATGGAGAAACAGGACAGCACTTAACGGTATATTAAAACTGAACTGTTGCAGTTCAGCTGCATTATAATGTAGCCACTCACACCAATGACAAATATTTCTAAAAATAAAAATACGCACATATATGTGGTATGCATGTATACGAGTTTACTATCAAAATATTGACTGTCACATCGTTGAATCCACTTACGTGAACTACGAACTCTGACTTCTAAAAATCTCAAACACCAATATTCCAAACTGCAAAATCTCGCTCCTTTTTTGACCCATGTTAGCATTTATTTTAGGTGTGGAGCAGTCAGGAATGTCTGTTTTATTTTGGCATTCTGAAATTTCAACAGTATGGATTTCACGTTAAATTTGTTGACGATGTGCACATTCGACTATGTGCAATCAACATTTTGAAGGTAAACCACATATACCACATTTACAGATCTAGCAGTTGAAACAGGTCATGAGAGCCCATCTGCAATTGTTACTGATAACTTACTTTAACAGCATCAGTAAAGCAAAAACTAATATCAAAGGCTGAGAATGGATTTTATGAAATCATAATGTAAACAAAAAAATTCATGAAGAAAGAATTCTATACAGTGAGACTTGGAAACGTATTTCAAGAGCAAATGAAAACATCTGTATCCCAGCAGAAGTGAGAGATAGAAATGTCATAGTAATACCCGGCATATGAATAAAGCATAGCACAAAACAAGTTCTTCTCGCCGTGCTAAAGTCCTGCGTCCTCCAACAAAGTATCAAAACAAAAACAAAAGTAGCAGGACACTGCTGCTTAACAATAAAACTTTTAATAAAAAGGGCCTTTAAAATGCAATACAATCCTAAGACATAAGGTAAGCGCTTTCGGGTTACACCCTTCATCAGACATCAAACATTAGGCATACTCTGTTTTTAAAATAAGCAACAACCAATGAAAATTAGCAAGTTTCAATGATATACACGCCTACTCAAAAGTGTAGGTTTTATAGGAATCACATCATTGAGGCCAGGGGGTCTGTGTGCCATAAGATCTATTATCCATTTGGTCTCTGCCAAAGCTGTCTGTAATTTAATATCCCCCCCTTCTGCTCAATCTAACATTGACAATAACTCTAAATAAAAAACTATGTGTGGGGTGTTCATGCACATGCCTAAATAGTGCATTACTAACATCCCCATTCCTGATACTGCCAAGGTGTTGCAAAATTCTCACCTTAAACATATTAGTTGTCATCCCTACATAAAAACTTGAACATTTCGTGCACTCAGCCAAATAAACCACATTGGAAGTCCTACAAGTAGCCTTATCTTTAAAAACAATGTTTTTGCCTGTTGCTGGGTGTGAAAAATTAACCTCCTTATTAATGTAGCCACAGGCTTTACACATACCACAAGGGAGTGTCCCTGCTGTAATCTTAAAGGACCTATCCATTTGCAAACTTTTCTCTTTACATAAAAGGTCTTTAAGATTTCTGTTCCTTCTATATTGAAAACATGGTCTATTATCTATAACACCTTTGAGATTCATGTCACTGGTGAGAATGTTCCAGTTATTTTTTATGATGTTACAAATATCACCAATGTTACTACCATAGGTAAACATCACCCTGGTACCTCTCTCTCTTGAGTTATCCTGCCCATTCTCAATAGATGTCAATTCTTGATGTCTGTTCAGCCAGGGTTTATATTTTGTCTGCCTATGTACCTTACTCTCATCTATGACATTCCTAACCATGTTCTTCCCATAACCTCTCTGTTCAAAATATCCTGTGAGGTTACACAATTCTTGTTCAAAGTGTGTATCATCTGTGTTTATTCTAGAAACCCGACTCACTTGTCCTTTGACAATATTGGGAAACAAATGACGAGGATGCATGCTATCAAATGATAGCAAAGTATTTTTCCAGCATTCTTTTTTATGTAGGCTTGAAGAAAAGCCTTCATATGTTTGGGTTACCCTGACATCTAAAAATTCTATACTATTATAGGATGTTTTGGCCGTAAATTTAAGAAAGGTGGTAGTAGAATGTATATGAGACAGGAATATTTCAATCCTAAATCAGCCAGAAGCCCTGCCGAAGTTGCACAAGTGTCTGCAAGACCCACCCCTGAGGCCTATAGTCTCTGGTAGGGGGTGGGTGACTGAGAATGTTTCTATATGGGTGGACTATTTACTAAAACCATATATTGAAAAAATGAATAGCATTCTGGTAGACACTGGGCATTTTTTACAGATTTTGGGAGGAGTTGTTAGACCACAAGGTATTGATAATGTATTAATGATTACGCTGGATATTAACAGTTTATTTACAGTAATCAACAACGACTATGGTATTCGTTCAATTGGGGAACTTCTGGCTGATTTAGGAGCTACGAACAGTAGAATAGAGCTTATTAAGGCCCTGTTAACATTGGTCTTGGACAATAATGTTTTCTTAGGGGCCAGTTCTACATATAGGCAAGCACAGGGGGTTGCCATGGGCACCCCCTGTGCCAATACCTATGCGAACTTGGTCCTTTCTAAATGGGAAACTGTTAATATTTTGAATGATGAAAGATGGATGACTTACATTCTTATGTATGCACGGTTTGTAGACGATATCTTTATTCTTTGGAATGGAGACCACCATTCGTTTGAAAGCCTACATAAAAAAGAATGCTGGAAAAATACTTTGCTATCATTTGATAGCATGCATCCTCGCCATTTGTTTCCCAATATTGTCAAAGGACAAGTGAGTCGGGTTTCTAAAATAAACACAGATGATACACACTTTGAACAAGAATTGTGTAACCTCACAGGATATTTTGAACAGAGAGGTTATGGGAAGAACATGGTTAGGAATGTCATAGATGAGAGTAAGGTACATAGGCAGACAAAATATAAACCCTGGCTGAACAGACATCAAGAATTGACATCTATTGAGAATGGGCAGGATAACTCAAGAGAGAGGTACCAGGGTGATGTTTACCTATGGTAGTAACATTGGTGATATTTGTAACATCATAAAAAATAACTGGAACATTCTCACCAGTGACATGAATCTCAAAGGTGTTATAGATAATAGACCATGTTTTCAATATAGAAGGAACAGAAATCTTAAAGACCTTTTATGTAAAGAGAAAAGTTTGCAAATGGATAGGTCCTTTAAGATTACAGCAGGGACACTCCCTTGTGGTATGTGTAAAGCCTGTGGCTTCATTAATAAGGATGTTAATTTTTCACACCCAGCAACAGGCAAAAACATTGTTTTTAAAGGTAAGGCTACTTGTAGGACTTCCAATGTGGTTTATTTGGCTGAGTGCACGAAATGTTCAAGTTTTTATGTAGGGATGACAACCAATATGTTTAAGGTGAGAATTTTGCAACACCTTGGCAGTATCAGGAATGGGGATGTTAGTAATGCACTATTTAGGCATGTGCATGAACACCCCACACATAGTTTTTTATTTAGAGTTATTGTCAATGTTAGATTGAGCAGAAGGGGGGGATATTAAATTACAGACAGCTTTGGCAGAGACCAAATGGATAATAGATCTTATGGCACACAGACCCCCTGGCCTCAATGATGTGATTCCTATAAAACCTACACTTTTGAGTAGGCGTGTATATCATTGAAACTTGCTGATTTTCATTGGTTGTTGCTTATTTTAAAAACAGAGTATGCCTAATGTTTGATGTCTGATGAAGGGTGTAACCCGAAAGCGCTTACCTTGTGTCTTAGGATTGTATTGCATTTTAAAGGCCCTTTTTATTAAAAGTTTTATTGTTAAGCAGCAGTGTCCTGCTACTTTTGTTTTCAATATGAATAAAGCATGTTAGATACAGTCAGCAGGGAAGTCAATCTAGTAAAACAGAATGGGGAAGACATTTGTAAGTCATGCAGATATATTGATACCAGTGTTGTGCATTTAAGATAAACTTCGATTAGCTTTAATTTGATCTTTGTGCAAATGGTTGATTTTGGCATAATGTGTAAATTAATAAATAAAAAAATGCATTTTTTTCTTTTTGTTTAATGATTAAGGGCTACAGTCCGTTGCTTGTATTGGAAGCTGAAAAAAGGCTCAAAGTTAAAAAAATACAGCTGCACAGTGATAAAATAGTTAATATTGTGCTCTCACAGCTCTCTGTTTGCCAAGTATGTTTCCCAGATGGGGTGCCTTCTGGGCAGAGTTTACATGCTCTCCCTGTGACCATGGAGATTTTCATCAATTATTCCAATTTTCTTCTAAATCCTAAAAGACATGCAGTTAGATGAATTGACAGATCCTGTAAACTGACTGTTGTTATGCATTATTTGTGTTTGTGTGTGTGTGTGAGGGGGGGGGGGGGTTTGAGTGAAGTGTACATGTGGTATCTGACTGAAACGTGTGTCTGTGTGCTTTTCCTTTGACAGACTAGCAATCATGCCCATTACCATTTATTCGCTTTGTGCTTACTGATTGCCAGGACAGACTAACTTCCTAAAACTGTGAATAGAATAAATGTGCTTACTGAAGGATAAATGACTGAATGAATGGAAATGTCAGTATTGAGATGAACACAAGACAATACAATCTGCAACACGGTGTTAATGTTTCTGAAGGTAAAGAGCCAACAACATATAAATATGAGAGGTGGAGGCGCAAGAGAAATGGTCAATGTGAGATTTAGTGATGCACTCTAACCTAAAAAGCTATGGTTAACAACAGCTGTCAGTAGTCACAGTGAGAAAAAGGAAGGCTTTAAAACTCTGCCCACATTTCAGCCAGCCTGCTCCGTTTAACTCACTTTCTCCTATCATATTCCAGCTATGACATGCACAAATGCACAGCTGCACACACATCTGCTAGGTGGGGGAGGGGAATACTGTTTGTCATCTCACCACTTCAGACTGTAATTTAAAATTACTCTGCACATCAACTGAGCAGATGAGTAAATATTGTTTAGTCAAGAAGAGTGACAGCAGAGTGACTCAAGAAATCCAACTGAATGCACGTCACGTGCATTTCTAACTGTATATGGCTTAAAGCAAATGTAAAACGGTGCTTTCACAAAACTACACAATTCATTTGAGCAAGGCATTCAGATTTACTAGCAGATGTAAATGTGCTTTCAAGAGGAGTAAATTACTGTTTTTTTTTTCTTCTATCTGCAGGTGCAAATGTAATTAATTTATGAATTCTTCCATCTGCCCATATTTAACCATTCCATGTTATGCTTGCTTAAGTCAGCCACAAGGCAATGTCTAAAAATAATGGCAAACAGCAAAAAAGTTGTTCTTCCTCACTGCTCATTTCTGTGTGTATTAACACGGTAATCAAATTCATAGAGTCAACGCATGTTGGGAGAGAAATGATTATGTCTTTCTCTGTCAGCTTACTCACACTATTTAGATTCATTTATGACAGAAATCTAAGGAAGAGACTGTTACTCCCACCTATGATACAGGCCAGGAAATAAGCAAGACGTAATTAGACTAGTGCTGACGGCTGTCAGTCTGACAACGACTAAGAAATATGACCACAATGTCACTTCAGTTGCATAAAAAGTAACAGTTAGCATTTTGTGGAGCCACTGTCAATCCGTGGGATGATATGTACACTGTTAGGATTTGACACACACAAAACACAAACTGCATTACAAAAACTGCTAGAAAAATCATACCGTTAACCTCAATCTACAACTTTTCCTGAGTTTATTTTCTAGAAATGATGTTGCAGAGGCATCGTTAAAGCAAACACTTATGTAAACATTTCTTCCATTCTGGCAGCGTACATCAAATCCCTGTCCCACCTGACATTTTCCTACCACATTAGTAATTCAGTAAGGAACCTGCTGTCAAAAGACAGGCATGGAGAGAGTACCAAATAAACAGAGCAATACTAAGGACTGGGATATTTGTAAAACAGAAAAAAAAAATCATGCAACATTATGATACAACAGCAAAGAGGTGCTTTAGCAGAGTGCAGCAGCAAGGTCATCAATACGAAAACGTGCGCTGCTTTGTCACAGAAGGAAGGAGACGGAGTGACAAAAGACCGCACTCTGTCCTCGGTGGCCCAGAATACTGCACAACTGAGCAGTAAAGGAAAGCCTGAACCAGATGTTGTTCAACATCTGGAAGTGAAGACCTAGATGGATGGGCCCTAGAGCAGAATGAAAAGAACAAGCAAATGAATAAAGCTATGCGTGGCACAACCCAAGTGTCAAAGTCAAACTTGAACAAAACCAGCGGAAGCTGTCGACTGACAATATATGTTGTAGCCTACACAGTCAGCGATTGTATTAAAAGAACAAATGCAGCATTTTCCTTCTGAAGACATGCCCATGTACATACAGATACACACACACACACACCTTTTTCTAATCAATCAGATTAGATTAATGAAGTGGAACTAGGAAGAAGAAACATTGTGGCACTTCTTTAGTTAAATCCACTGCAGATGATCGATGACTTGCCCAACTAACTAGTTGGTCTGTCCTTATCTCAGAGACCCAACAGCTTGATGGTGAGGCGCGGATGATCCACTGTATAAAAGAGTTATACTGGGGCTAATAAGTGCAGCTCTCCACCACTTGGCACAAGAAATCTGGACAAAGGCCCAAAAATTGGGACACATTTTAAATATTGTTCTTATAAACATTGAAAGTTGTTAGACTAACAAGTCTTTTGTTAGCATGCATTTGTCTGAAGGATATGCAGTCTGAAACTCCAGTGTGTGTCATTATTTAGTGACTTTAATATTTAACAATTTGCCAGAAAACCACAATTTTTATGAGGAACAGACCAAAATATGAGTGCATTTGAGAGATATGCTGATAAGCAATACTGATATATCTTCTCCAGGGCTTTATGTATGATGAAGCCAAAATGAGAGCAGGGATGGTACTGTAAACCAATGAAAAACAATGTTGTTTATACAAAGAAGGTATTGACAAGTGGAGAAAATATGACAGAGCTACAGAGAAAACAAGAAGTACATTAAGAGAATTAGCTAGCAGGGCACATTTGTGAAATAACTCGATTTCTGTAGCTTTTCACATAGATGTGCAAATTCTTATGCAAGCTGAATTCTTAAAAGCCACAGTCAGAAGAAACAGATAACACCCATATGGTGGAGAAAGTCAAAAAATCTTGTGTAATATAATAGCATATAAATGTGTAGTCCTGCCTTTGTGTTAATTTTAAATGGACAACCTTATAAAGCAAATACAGATTAAGTGATGTGTAAGCTGTACAAAGCAAAAAAAAATGATTAACCTGTTTTGATAATAGATGCATTTGTGCCATTTACCAAGACTGGTACCTGAAATCTGATCTGAATCATTTCACATCAGAACTTTGACTGGACCATATGCTGAACAAAAAGCAGTATGCTAAATTCCAGTGGAGGTAGCAGATCCATCTGGACATCTAGGTGACCATGATTCAGGACAACTTCTTGGAATAATCAAGACACATGGCAGGCATATGAATCAATTCCTGCTATGTAGCTGCAGACTTCATGATGGCCCTTAAATAGACTGACCTCAGCATCCATTGCGGTGCTGGCCATGTTAATCATCCAAGGGGGTCCTTAGCATAAGAGACAATAGGAATATTTGTGGGCTGCACTCTCATGGAGATTTTGTCAGCTTATGCATAATTATAAAAGAAGAAACATGAACTCTGACCTGCATTATTCTAGACAATACTGCAAATCGATGGTATACCTACTCTAGAATCTCAGAGGAAAAAACAACTGCTAACGCCACGCTATGTAAGCTTGAGAAGCCAGAAAAAATTCTAAAGTAACTCGTGCAAGCAGCGTCTGGTAAAGATCCACAAATTTAATAAAATGTCATACAATACACCACACGATAACTAGATATAGAAACTATAAAAACTGGTTGAGCGCTTTCACCCGTGAGTAATACAGGCTTCATCAGAACTACATGCCACATTGGATTCCTGACCATATTTAAAAAGTCTTTGGCACCAAAAATTTTAAAGCTGTACATGCTTAATTAATACTTTGTGATTAACATACTCTAACCTTGCTTATACTAATATAAACTACAAAAATATTCTAAATAAAGTTAGAAAATATTGAAGATGTTAGTGAGTAAGCATACAGTGAATATAATAAATATATTCAACATTGTTACAGAAAATTGATAAATGTCATTAAGTATTATAAAGTACAATAAAATATATATATGTTAAAACAAAAAATATATATATTTGTCCACAATAAATACATTAAATTTTTTTTTTAATTTAAAAATTAATGGCTCAATTTATGTAATAGTGGTTTGATAGTCATACTTTCATTCAAACCTGGGGCGGAGGCTGCATCAGTGTATATTTGCCACCACATTTCCCTATATGATATCACCCCCCTTGGGTCAGCTTTAACTGTGTCAATTATAGCAAAAGTAAATTTGTGATCAGCCCCTTGTTGTTTAATATGTCTGTAAAGAGCGTTTTTTTCATCGCTCTTTTTGATGGAATAAAAATGACCATAAATTCGTTTGTTCAGCTGTCTCTCGGTCTTTCCAATGTAGAACGCTGAACAAACTGTGCATAGGGCGATATAAATAACAAATTTTGTTATACAATTTCCTGATTTAAATCTAATAAAAGATCTAGTATTTTTATCCCACTTTCCCACCCATATTTGTAATAACGATATTTTATTTGTAACTATAGATGTCATAGATCTTTTTTCGTGCATACCGAAAACTGAAGGGCTAGAAGTATTCAACCGAAGTATTTATAAATATGCTGACCTTGATTGGGACAAGATATGTCTAGTCACCGAATGATGAATATAGTGTTAGATCATAACTATATTTATTATGAAGATGAAATATTTAAACAAACCAAAGGGGTAGCAATGGGTGCTGCTTGTGCCCCTATTTTCGCTAATATGGTAATGTTAGACTGGGAAGAATCTGTTATCTTCCCCAAGTGATTTTTATAGATACATAAAATATTACATACGTTACCCAGATGACATTTATATATTATGGGATGCTAATGTTGAGATTCTTATGAAATTTAATGATTATCTGAACTCTAGTAGCAGCTTCTTGAAATTTACTTATGCACAAAGTCAAGAAGGACTTGCGTATTTAGACACATACGTATTTACAGAAAATTCCCATTTTTCTTCCAAAATCTACAGGAAGACTACATTTTCTAATAGTTATTTAGAATATTCCAGCAACCACCCTAAGTCTCTTTTGAGAAATATTTATAAGGGACAATTAATCAGAGCTGTAAGAATGACCTCTGACTATTCTGATATGATAGCTGAGGTAGCGTATATCACTTCATTATTTAGGGATAGGGGCTATGATACTAACATGATGTGTAATATAAGTAGTGAAGTGATTAAAGGATGGGGTACTTGATACATACCATTACTAGGTTTGGAATTTAATAATTTACATTTTACTAAAAACAGTAATGTTATTATTACTAAATCCTCTTCTATTGATTTTTGTAGATCTTGCATTTTAGAATACGGACCATTTTCTTACAGAGCCAAAGAAATTTTAAATAGTAATTGGAACATTATATTAGCAGACACACAAATAGCAAACATATTGGGGCACCGACCTTGTTTTGTGAATAAAGTGGGCCCTAACATCAAGAGGTTGTTGGAAAATTCCCCCACGCAAAAATGTATTACATTTAAGAACACACAAAAATGTGGCAGCTGTAACTGGTGTTTTGCTATTAACAACAGTCAAGGCATTAGGTAGAACAATGTGACTAGATCTTTTATTAGATTTAAATCAGGAAATTGTATAACAAAATTTGTTATTTATGTCGCCCTATGCACAGTTTGTTCAGCGTTCTACATTGGAAAGACCGAGAGACAGCTGAACAAATGAATTTATGGTCATTTTTATTCCATCAAAAAGAGCGATGAAAAAAACGCTCTTTACAGACATATTAAACAACAAGGGGCTGATCACAAATTTACGTTTGCTATAATTGACACGATTAAAGCTGACCCAAGGGGGGGTGATCAGAAGGGCCATCTATCATATAGGGAAATGTGGTGGCAAATATACACTGATGCAGCCTCCGCCCCAGGTTTGAATGAAAGTATGACTATCAAACCACTATTACATAAATTGAGCCATTAATTTTTAAATTTAAAAAAAAATTTTAATGTATTTATTGTGGACAAATATATATATTTTTTGTGTTAACATATATATATTTTATTGTACTTTATAATACTTAATGACATTTATCAATTTTCTGTAACAATGTTGAATATATTTATTATATTCACTGTATGCTTACTCACTAACATCTTCAATATTTTCTAACTTTATTTAGAATATTTTTGTAGCTTATATTAGTATAAGCAAGGTTAGAGTATGTTAATCACAAAGTATTAATTAAGCATGTACAGCTTTAAAATTTTTGGCGCCCAAGACTTTTTAAATATGGTCAGGAATCCAATATGGCATGTAGTTCTGATGAAGCCTGTATTACTCACGGGTGAAAGCGCACAACCAGTTTTTATAGTTTCTATATCTAGTTATCGTGTGGTGTATTGTATGACATTTTATTAAATTTGGGGATCTTTACCAGACGCTGCTTGCACGAGTTACTTTAGAATTTTTTCTGGCTTCTCAAGCTTACATAGCGTGGCGTTAGCAGTTGTTTTTTCCTCTGAGGTTCTTTGGTTTAGCCAACGCTTTTTGTGGTTATTACTCTAGAATCTCAGTAAGACCTTATGCTATAAAAAGTTATTTAGCACAAGTAAGTTCCATAACTTCTTTGTGACTCTAAATGGCATACAATTATTTGTATGTTAATTAATTGCTGGCAAATCCATGATACAGTTGTGAAAACAGACATTTCCCCCATATAGCCATGGGGAAAGTGCAGGGCTGTACTACAAGTAAAAAAAAAAACTTAGCTTTTTATTTACCTTCTACTTCTATTTTTGTCTTTTCCTACAGAAAATGAGCACTGAACAATTAACTATATATGTCTATTTATTATCTGCTTGTTTTTTTTTTTTTTACTTTTTGTAGGAACACCAGCTGGATAAGTAGAATGGATGTGAGCAGTTCTTTAAGCTGGAATCAGCACCTCAATGAGGAATATTCACACTTCTCTGTAGCAAAGACACTAAGCCTGCCAGCAGTACAAGGGACCACTGCAAACAGGTATACGTTAGCTCATCAAATCTCATTTTCACTGAAGGCTGTGGGTTGCAGATTCCCACCCCTCTTGTCAAGATGAGACCATGTGCACATCCTGACCACTGCATTTCAAAGGAAAGGCTACAGCAGTCTCAACTAAATATGAACTTGCAAGTCAGCCTTGACAATAAAGCCCTCAGTGAGATGGACTTTGATGATTAAACCGGATCCCATATTATGCTTTTTCAGCTACATCCAAAAACAATGGGCCCAAAATAAAAAGCAGTGAAATAAAAGTCTAACAATACAGCCACCTGTTCACATTCTATAGCCGGCTTTAGGCACCAGCGAACCCTATGGTCACTGTGGGTCCCCTGGTCCTGGGCAGGACCCCAACCACAGCAAGTTATCTTATTTGATATTTCGTAGCATATCTGTCAAGCCAACAAAAATAGTACAGGAATCTTCTGTACTTAAGAGTTATTTATATCACCTATAAAACCCAAAGATATCTCTAGTTATAGTAATAGCATTATGTCAAGTAAGACTCCACAATTTCATTAAATGGTTTATCACTGACACAGTCCTTTTGGAATAGTTAACTCCTGGTCATGGACATTCTCTCCATTAAAACTAATATAGCCAACTTTAGGTACCTGCAATACCTGTGGTTGTAGGGGGGCAATTTAATCTATGACTGTGCGGGGGCCCTACAATAGCTGCTGCTGGCTCGGGAAAATGAGAAGAAAAAAATTGTATTCATTTTCTGATTATGTTCTTTAACCAAAACACCAGATACTATAACAACTTCTTGGCTCAAGAATTCTGGTTAAAGCCAAATACCAGAATAAAGGCTCAAAATCAGGAACATGTTTTAAATATTATTCTCATTGCAAAATGATTCGTTGCATTATTTATCAACATACATTTTTGAACAATAAGAAGAATAAAGCTCTCTCTCTGGAGTTATTGGCTGTAATACTGAATGATTTACTAGGAAATCAAACGTTTTATTAAGGACAGAGCAAAATTATGAGGCAAATTCAGGGAGAATCTGTGAAATCAGGCACATTGACAGGTATGTATTATCCCTCAATGAGGTAAATAAAGGTGACTTACCCCTGATGTTTGACGACTGCTGAACTACAATCAGTGACCTGGTGTAAGCAGTACCAGTGTTGCACAATGTATTGCAATTTGTTATAAAAAGTGCAAAGCTAGTATTACCATGGCTTATGCGTGTGATGTGTGTCTACAGTGAAACACGAAGAACATCAAGCTGGCTATAATTTATTTCACTTTCTAGCGCAACCATCAGCAGCACTGCCCTGCTTGTGTGTGTGTGGGTGGAGGGGTGGGGGGTTGCAGTGTATTTAAAAGTAACAAGCTGGCCATATTTTCTTTCATTTACCATCACAACCACAGAACATACACATGACATGTGGTTATCTCTGGTGTTTGGCAGGAGAGAGATGTGTGAAAGCAACTGTTCATTGCCACAAGGGCTCAGTGAGGACTACTGTCATCTCACAGTGCTTTGCACTGGTCGAGTTCTTGGTTACATGGAGTCTGAATGCACCCCCTATATGTGTATGTGTCTTATGCACTGGTTAACCCCCGCATATCAAAAGCGTTCAGAAGGTAAAGTGTAATTACTCCCTTTTCCTTGAAGGTGACCTGTCAGTGTGAGTGTGTGTAAAATATAATTTATTTTTATGTATGCATACACACAATAATGCTAAAACACATACATTACTCTGGGTAACAGTAAATAAATTCAGGTAACAAGTAATCATATTTCAAACATAAGGCATAAAATATATCACAGAACATTCATACACTGGATATGCTAGGAGTTTGATGGCCCCCACACCTCAGACTGTAGAAATGGATTTGGTGGTGGCCTCTGCCCTCAACTGCACTCATTATAAAACTAGCCTTGCTCAGATGTATTTGTACTGAAGGTTGCTATATGTTGTATAGGGTAGGGTTGGGGATTGTGTGGTCATTGCTTCTTTAATATACATCACAGTCAATTCTTAGAGTCATGCTGAAGAGAGGACATTTTAGCTTGTGTCTGGGCTGCTGACAGTGTGGTCATTGTTTCCTTTTACTTTTCTCACAGACCTCAGAGGTGTACAAAGAAGGTTGCTATATCTTGTGCAGGAGAAGTGTACTGTGTAGGAGCAACAAAGTGGAATACATCAGTATAATCATTCTTTTTTTTTCAATTTCCTCACAACCACACATCAGGCACATATAGAGGTGACTGCCTTAGGGGGAAGGGGTGAAGAGCACACCTTTTAACCACTCAATGGAAAAAATCTGGACAAAACCAAACATAATGGATGGTCAAAGGCCCAAAAATATGGACAAATTTAAAATATTGTTCCTATAAAACTTAGCAAGTTGCTAGAATGACAGATTTTCCATTATTATATATTTTCTGAAAGATATGAAGTCTGAAACTCAAATGAATGCCATTTATTTTTAGTGACTCTGAATTCCCTTTGATTTGCCAGAAAACCACACATTTTATGAGGAACAGACCAAAAATAAGAGGCAAAAATTTGGACAGTTGAGAGGTATGGTGAGGAAGCATGCTACGTATACGTATATATGGGTCCCCTTCACACGATTGACTTTTTATAAAGTCGAAATTCATATGGCCGAGACCATATGATCGACTTTTGAAAAGCCGACCATGGGTAACCGCTATCTCCGTACAGTGCGGAATGGGAAAATTTCCCTCTTCCGCACTGTAGTGCGATCTCATAGTTGGTATATTTAAGTTACAGTACACACCCCTGCTAACAGTTTTAAGGTAAGTGTTCGTTGTGTTTTTTGTGTTTATTTTACATGGTCGGCTTTCCGAAAGTCGATCATATGGTCTCGGCCATATTAAAGTCGACTTTGTGAAAAGTCGACCATGTAAAGTAGACCCATATATGTATATGTATAACAGTCACATAATACAATTAACATTGAAGAATTACATGGAGCGAAAATTTCATATTTCCATACCAGATCGGTCGAGGCCCGGGTTAACAACGATCGCCACCAGTACTGTTAGCCAACAGGGTGCTGGCAGAAATTGGGCTACTGTTGGCCGAAGGAGAAGAGGAGGGCGAGGGCATGCCCGAAGGCAGGAAGAGAGGAGGAAGGTTAGGAGTGTAGCAGTGAGGGTAGGAACTTTGAATGTTGGCAGTATGACTGGTATAGGAAGAGAGCTAGCTGATATGATGGAGAGAAGGAAGGTTGATATATTGTGTGTGCAAGAGACCAGATGGAAGGGAAGTAAGGCCAGGTGTTTAGGAAACGGGTTTAAATTGTTCTATCATGGTGTGGATGGCAGGAGAAATGGGGTAGGGGTTATACTAAAGGAACAATATGCCAAGAGTGTTTTAGACGTGAAGAGAGTGTCTGACAGAGTGATGTTTATGAAGCTCGAAATTGATGGGGTAATGATGAATGTTGTTAGTGCATATGCTCCACAAGTTGGGTGTGCGATGGATGAGAAAGAGAAATTTTGGAGTGAGTTGGATGAAGTTGTGGTGAGTGTACCCAAGAGTGAGAGACTAGCGATTGGAGCGGACTTTAATGGGCATGTTGGTGAAGTGAACAGAGGGGATGAGGAAGTGATGGGTAGGTATGGTGTTAAGGAGAGGAATGCAGAAGGTCAGATGATTGCGGATTTTGCGAAAAGGATGGACATGGCTGTGGTGAATACGTATTTTAAGAGGAGGGAGGAACATAGGGTGACATACAAGAGTGGAGGAAGATGCACACAGGTGGATTATATCCTATGTAGGAGGGCCAGTCTGAAGGAGATTGGAGACTGTAAAGTGGTGGCAGGGGAAAGTGTAGTTAAGCAGCACAGAATAGTGGTCTGTAGGATGACGTTGGTGATCACGAAGAGGAGGAGTGTGAAAGCAGTGCCAAGGATTAAATGGAAGTTAAAAAAGGGTGATTGTGAAGTGGAGTTTAGGGAAGAGTTAAGACAGGCACTGGGAGGCAGTGGAGAGTTACCAAATAGTGGGTAACTACAGCAGAACTAGTAAGGGGGACTGCTAGAAAGGTGCTTGGTGTGACATCTGGACAGAGGAAGGAGGACAAGGAGACCTGGTAGTGGAATGAGGAAGTACAGGAGAGTATACAGAGGAAGAGGCTGGCGAAGAAGTGGGATTGTCAAAGAGATGAAGAAAGTAGACATGAGTATAAGGAGATGAGGCACATGGCAAAGAGAGGGGTGGTGAAAGCTAAGGTTAAGGTGTATAGAGAGTTGTATGAGAGATTGGACACTAAAGAGGGAGAAAAGGACCTGCACCGATTGGCTAGACAGAGGGACAGAGCTGGGAAAGATGTGCAGCAAGTAAGGGTGATAAAGGATAGTGCGGGAAAGGTACTCACAAGAGAGGAGAGTGTGTTGAGTAGATGGAAAGAGTATTTTGAGAGGCTGATGAAGAGAATGAGAGAGAGAAGGCTGGATGATGTGGGGATAGTGAATCAGGAAGTGAAACAGATTAGCAAGGAGGAAGTAAGGACAGCTATGAAGAGGATGAAAAATGGAAAGGCTGTTGGCCCAGATGACATCCCAATGGAAACATGGAGGTGCTTAGGAGAAATGGCAGTGGAATTTTTAACTAGATTGTTTAATGAAATTTTGGAAAGTCAGAGGATGCCTGAGGAGTGGAGAAAAAGTGTTTTGGTACCTATCTTTAAGAATAAGGGTGATGTGCAGAGCTGCAGTAACTACAGAGGGATAAAATTGATCAGTCACAGCTTGAAGTTATGGGAGACAGTAGTAGAAGCTAGGTTAAGAAGGGAGGTGATGATTAGTGATCAGCAGTATGGTTTCATGCCAGGAAAGAGCACTACAGATGCAATGTTTGCTCTGAGAGTGTTATTGGAGAAATACAGAGAAGGTCAGAAGGAGTTGCATTGTGTCTTTGTAGACTTGGAGAAAGCAGATGACAGGGTGCCTAGAGAAGAGTTGTGGTATTGTATGAGGAAGTCGGGAGTGGCAGAGAAGTATGTAAGAGTGGTACAGGATATGTACGAGGGCAGTGTGACAGTGGTGAGGACTGCAGTGGGAGTGACAGATCCGTTTAAGGTGGAGGTGGGATTACATCAAGGATCAGTTCTGAGTCCTTTCTTATTTGCAGTGGTGATGGATAGGTTGACAGATGAGATCAGACAGGAGGCCCCATGGACTATGATGTTTGCAGATGACATTGTGATCTGTAGTGAGAGTAGGAATCAGGTTGAGGAGACATGCTCTAGAAAGCAGAGGACTGAAGGTTAGCAGGGCTAAGACAGAATATATGTGTGTAAATGAGAGGGTGGGTAGAGGAATGGTGAGGATGCAGGGAGTAGAGTTGGTAAAGGTGGACGAGTTTAAGTACTTGGGATCAACAGTTCAGAGTAATGGTGAATGTGGAAGAGAGGTGAAGAAGAGAGTACAGGCAGGGTGGAATGGGTGGAGAAGAGTGTCAGGAGTGATTTGTGATAGACGGGTACCAGTAAGAGTGAAAGGGAAGGTCTACAAGACAGTAGTGAGACCAGCTATGTTATATGGGTTGGAGACAGTGGCATTGACAAAAAGGCAGGAGTCAGAGCTGGATGTGGCAGAGTTAAAGATGTTAAGATTTGCACTCGGTGTGACTAGGATGGATAGGATTAGGAATCAGTATATTAGAGGGTCAGCTCATGTTGGACGGTTTGGAGAAAAAGCAAGAGAGACGAGATTGCGTTGGTTTGGACATGTGCTGAGGAGGGATGATGGGTATATTGGGAAAAAGATGCTAAGGATGGAGCTGCCAGGTAAGAGGAAAAGAGGAAGGCCTAAGATAAGGTTTATGGACGTGGTGAGACAGGACATGCAGGCGGCTGGTGTGACAGAGCAAGATGCAGAGGATAGGAAGAAATGGAAAGAGATGATCCGCTGTGGCGACCCCCAACGGGAAAAGCTGAAAGATGATGATGATGATGATGATGATGATGAACAGATTCTGATTTCACAACACACAAGAGACACATGTAACAAATTAAAGTCTTGACTTAGAAACATTGAAAATAGTATAAATATTACAGAGGTACATTTTCAGGCATATGCTAATAGAGACTGCAAGCAGCAAAACAGAAAAAAATACATTAAAAAGTATTTCACATTACCAATTTAGTAATAAAGCAGTTCATGTAACAGACTTTGTTGTCTTTATATGAAAACAGTGAAAAAATACAAATATTGCAGAAATTATTTGTCCTTGTATTTACACGTAGATGAACAGGCAGCAAAAACAGAAAAATGTACAGATTTGTACTGTTTTTGTTACATTTCCAATGGACAGATGTACCGAGCTATATTTATACAAGCATTATTTCAAAATAAGGGTACAATGAACACAGATCAGGCTAAGAAAAAGAAGAAAAGTTTGAGAAATTAGATTGGGCGATCTGGGTAAGTTAATAACTAGTTGGAGTATGTGCACGAGCACATTCAGTTTGTTGCAAATTAGCGTTTGAGCAATTTTTTAAAGTTTAGTGCGTTAGTAGTGGATCTTCTGTTTAGGGGTAAGGAATTCCAGATTTTCACTACACAGAGTAAAGGAAATCACCTGCAGCATTTTTACTTTTGGTTATGTTTAATAATGTTTTGTTAGTGGATTGTAATATCCGGTTGCTTGAGTAGGTTTTCAGGGCTGGAGTTTTTTCAGGTTTATTAAGAATTTGATGGCTGTGATAAATTGAAGGCCAGTGGATTTGGAAAGTTTAACAATGAGAGTTGTTTAAGGGCCATGCAGTGATGGAATCTAAGTTGATTCCATAGCAAACTTTGTGATTTTATTATAGCAGGTTTCTAGTTTACTTAAGGCAGACATTTTTCATTTTTTTTAGGCTGGGGGGAGGCATATAGAAGGGCTGAGATTAGGTGATTTTTTGCAACAGTAGCCTTTGTGTTGTTAGTTAGATAATGTTTGCTCTTGTATAGTGTTGCAAGTTGTGTGTGTATTTTTTTTTGTCTGGACCATGTATACGTCAAATTTCATGTTATGATCTATTACTGCCCAGAGGAGTTTTATTTGGGTTGGGATGAAACAACATAAGTTTTGCTTTACTCAGGTCAAGTATAAGTTGAGCCTTGGATAACCAACTTTTCACTGCAGTCAAGGATTGCTGTGTTAATTGGTGGAGTTGGTGGAGTGTTGTGGCAGCACATATCAGGGTTGAATCCTCTGCATACTAACTAGTGTAGCATGTAAAATAGCAGCGCCGAGTGAAAAGAAGACGACCAAGAATAGACCACTCTGGAACTCCCAAAGTGACAGCTAGTAGGGGAGAGAGGCAGTTTTGCCATTTTACAGCTTGTTGGCTTCCAGTAAGCTAGTGCTAGAACCATGCAAGTGTAGATTGGCTAAGTTTGAGCTGAGAAAGTATGTTTAAGAATTTGTTGTGCAAGACTGTTTTGAGTGCTTTAGAAAGATTAAGGACGATAGAGGAAACTAGACTGCCTTCATTCTGGACATTGTTTATGTTATTAGTAAAGCTCATAAGGGCAGTGGAAGTACTGTGGTTAGACTGGAAACCATGCTGAGTATTAGACTGAAGATTACTGGATAAGAGATGGTCAAGAATTTGTGAATTAATGCATTTTTAAAGAATATTAGTTAACAGAGAAAGCATAGCTATTGGCTGGTAGTTGGATATTTCTATGGAGTTCCCTCCTTTGTGTAGAGGGATGATATGTGATATCTTCCAGATTGTGGGGACTTGATGTTCTGAGACAGATCTATTTCTGAGCATGGATCCACGAACAGAGATGGCATCAGCAGTGATTTTAAGATACTAGGCAGGTAGTTTGTTCCTTCTAAGGTAGTTGGCCTGAGCGTTTAATGTATGTTTTTTGTGGTAGCTGCTGGGACTGGTTGAAAGGAAAAAATTATTACCTTCAAGATTTTTGGATGAGCACGTGAAATGGGGTGAAGGGCATTTAGTATTAGACAGGCCAAGTATGGATTCAGTGAAGTATTTATTAAATTGGGTAGCGATGTTGTCTGTAGTGTTTGAAAATGCTGGGGATGGAGTGCTGCCTTGTTCTGGTTGGAGTATTTGCTTTACAGCTGTCCAGAACTTTTTTTTGGATTCTTTTGATGTTTTAATTAAATGTTGCTATAGTGGGGGGTTTTTTTGTATGTCAGATTTGTTTTTTTTGTTTTTGTTTTCACTTTTTTCCTTAATTCAAGATTTATATGTCTGTTAGCTATGGTTTTATTACTGAACCAGTTTCCCCAGGCCTTGTCTCTTGTTTTTAGTATAGCTCACCTCTTTGGTTAGCCAATGGATGTAATTGGATTTCATCCTTAGTTTTCTAGGAGGAGACATTTTGTTTAAAACATCAAGGAAGGTAGAGTTAAAATTGCTCTACTGCCTTGTCTAAGGGGTGATATGTGAGTAGTTCCGAATTGCAGAGTTTGAGTGCAGATACAAAGTGATCTGGACTGAAATTTCTTTTATTTCTGATTTGGTGGTAGGTAGTGTATTTTTGGGGGTTTATATGGTGCTGGAGTACAAAGATGGGTCACTGAGGCTATCTGGAAGAAAACCTACCAATCTTTGTAATCCTTCACCATATAAACCCAAACACTACCTACCACCAAATCAGAAATAAAAGAAATTTCAATCCAGATCACTTTGTATCTGCAATGTTGTGATTGAGTAGGTCTGTTAGTTAATATCCAGTCACAGATGGACTCTTTTTTTTGAGGTTTTGTCAGCCTTTGTGGTAGTTTGGATTAACTGGGTGAAGCCATGGAGGTTTATATAATCAGTAGAATTTAGTGAGTTGCAGGAGTACCAATCGATGTTAAAGTCCCCCATCATAATGGTTTCTTGAGGGGAGGGTTTTTGATCTCCAGTGTAGGATATGTTCAAGGTGGGAAGATTGTTCCTGGGTGGGATATAGGCTCCAACTCTGTTTAGTTGTTTGAGTTAATTATTAGTTTGGTAACAATTATTTCAGCATTATAAACATTTGGGATGGCATGGTTCGTGGTTTCTAGGTTGAAGTTGTTTTTAAACAGCATGGCTGTGCCTCCCTCTCTTTTACCATTCCTAGCTTGTCTATATATGTTATAACCAAAAGGTAATATTTTCATCGCTACTGTTTTCTGCCTTTAGCCAGGTTTCTGTGAGTAGGCTGATGTCAGGGGAATAAAGTAAGAGGGCAGCATGTAGTCTGTGGATTTTGTCAAGTATGTACAATGCTTTTCTCTTGTTAGTTTAAGAGCTACTATTTTGTCAACTTTGAACATTAAACTTTGGGTACAAATTATGTCTTCCTTGAAAAGACTGGAATTCTTCTCTTACTCATTTTTATTTAGGTCACCACTGGGTTAAAAGGTTGCGAAATGCTTCAAAAATGCATCTGAGAGCATCTGTAACCCTATGGCCTCTGGGGGTCCCATCTTAATTATTTCCCTAGTGGTTATAATTATCCTGTGTTGGTCAGGAAAGGTGTGTTGAAAGGAAGCAAGGAAAACTAAAGCTGAACTACAACCCCAAATGTATTTTCTTAATCATAACTTCTGTTCAAGCTATGACTGGATGAAAAGGGTATGTGAAAAAAAAATAAATAAAAACTTTACAATGCACTTCAGATCATACAGATGGTCATTATTAAAGCCAAAGAGTAAGGCAAAATTTGAGAAAAGGAAGAAAAAAGTAATGTGCATGGCATGGTGGCACAACTTCAGCCAAGTCCATTACTATCCATGGAGTTGTAATGTGTCATTGCTGCAAAAGAGTGCCAGTAACTGTGAATGTCCCTTTGTGAGATGGGCCAACAGTGTGGTACACAGGTCTGTCCTAACGTAAAAGCATTGTAGCTACAGGTCAGTCTGTATATGTACTACTCTTAAAACATTGCTGCATGAACTAAAGGGCTGCTTAGTACGAGTGGCAGTGATGAGGTGATACTCAGACTGGAAAGTGTCTGCAAGCCCCCAACTTAAAATTTGCTAGGGCCTCCAAAATGCTAACACCGGCCCTTTTCTATTGCTTGCGCTGTCTGTACCTTGCACATCAACATGGCCCAGAGAGTTCTCAACATTTCACACATGGTCCGTTTCCAAAATACTGGCCAATAAAGCTCTTCCATTTATACCTTTTCTCTTACAATATCAGTGGTCTGATCTATTTAACCTTAAGTTCCCCAAACTGAACTTCTGACAACAAAGACAAGCACTGATGCTTTTTTAGATAAACGGCTGTTTGCATGTAAGGGGTCTTAAAGCCAGAAGTACTAACCTTAGCTGCCCATCCAAGTTTTTGCCCCCTCCTACCATTCGCCACTAACCTGGTGCAACATTCTCTGCGAGAGTTTAGCAGTTTTATCCAACTTCTACTTCTGACAGGAGCTGAGAAGAAAGCCATGTAAATATCCTATAGAAGGGATGGACCTCTCTATGAATGGATTTCTCAAATAGTTGAGTCTCTTTCTGGGAAGGTCAAAGCAAGTGTATGTGTATGGGGGGGTGCATTTTAAAACATTACATTTTAGACTCTGTTTCTATGATGTGTTCAAGGTACATGCAGATGAATAAGAGACAGTAAATCTATGCAGCTGATTGCAAACCAATGGTTCAGCGATAATGTGCTGATCTAAATGTTACTTTATGTAAGTGTGCGTGTGTCACACCTCTCAACTGTTCAGATTTTTGCCTGTCCCTCATTTACATCATGGTTTCCTGGTAAATCACGTAATACTGAAGTCACTAATGATGACACAATTGAGTTTCAGAGTTAATATCCTTCAGAAAATGCAAGCTAGCACAAAACCTGTTATTTCGCATCTTCCTAAGTTTACAAGAGCAATATTTAAAGTCTGTCCCTATTTTTGGGCCTTTGCAACCCCATTATTTTAGGCTTTGTCCAGACTTTTTGCTCTAAGTGATTGACAGGTTGTCTGTCTCTGTCTCTCTGTCTGTGCCTCCGTGTGCGCCTGTCTCTGTCCGTGTGCGCCTGTCTGTCTGTGTGCGCCTGCCTGTCTGTGTGCTCCTGCCTGTCTAGGTCTGTCTTGTGTAGTGGGGTGGTCTATTTCTACAAAATGAGCAACTAATGGCTAATTTTTGTGTGTGAGGAGGGCCAGTATTGCTTTTCCACGAGTATGAGCAGCTTGGTTTCTCAGCTATATCTTTATAATGGCTCTCAGTGGTAAAATCGGAGACCCCCACATGTAGGCTGCAACACTGGAAAAGAGAACTGCTGACTCTTGGCAATCAAGGCGTTCTCTGTTATATCTCATGTCCTCTAAATGGGTCGACAGTTCTGTACTCCTGATGAATGTATAATAAAACCAGAACTACCGTGTGTGTGTGTGTGTGTGGGTGTGTGTGTGTGTGTGTGTGTGTGTGTGTGTGTGTGTGTGTGTGTGTGTGTGTGTACAAAATAGATACTTCGCCAAAGCATGAATTGTCTTTCATCACTTCTTTGATGATCATTTTATGATAGAAGGGTAAGCAATCAACAAAAAGTTGATGGGAATATGGTCAGTTATATTAAATCTGCACATACTCTAGCTGGGTCTTAAAGCAGGAAGTTTATACATATACATTTTAGTAGCACAAAAACATACTATGTATTAACTACACAACACAGGATTACTGAGCAATAATGTCTCGTGCAGTGTGAGACGGTCAGCATCTATATGTAATACAGAGTTTTCACAAGGTACATCCAAATGACAAACATATAAAGCAAACAGATTAGAAAACCATACATTGGAATGCCTTAGTGTAATACTTCATTGTAGAAGGATGTAATGGTCACCAAAAACTTAATATGCTGTTTATTTTATAAACTGCACTTCTCTACAATTGAATGATCCCAAGTTACCAAGGTTTTCTAAAACAGCAAAAAAAATAATAACGTTCAGCAAATAAGGCCTCCTCTTTATATGAGCAATTCTATGATACTACGTAGCACAGCAATGTTATCAGGAAATTATAGTTTGAGAGGGGTACACAATCAGGACATGAGGTTTATTTTTATGTAAACTAGTGTACTGTTTTTGTAAGGACGCGAGTATACTCACTTCCTTACTTCTATCAATTTCTCTCCCCGGATGAAACTTTAAATATACCATAAACCTGCTTTTCTCTCACTTTGTACACCAATTCCTGCTTGTATTATACTAACTTACCTTCAATTTCTGTATAAATTGGCTAAACGTTCTCTTAACTATTGAATCAGTATCATAGAACTTGTATTCTTTTCTTAACCAGTGTTTTCGTATTGTGTCTGATTTGGTATAAAGTGTAGCCATTTTTGTATTATTTTTAAAGACAGTAAAATTATTGTTCTGTAAATGTTTTGAAATACATTGGAGTTTTTCTCCCCAGGCATCTACTGAAAATGGTCTCCTACCCAGACTTTCCCAGTGATCAAATGTCGATCAATAAATAAATAAAATATATCATAGTATTTAATGAGAAACCATTTTCTTTAAAGATTAAATTAGTTTTATTTTTTCTGTGTGTATCTTCCTTTCTCTGCATTTATTACAATTAAACATTGTGGGTCATTGTTCAGATTTTACTACTGTCATGTATTTTCTTACTAAGGTTGAATAATTTTCATTTTATATTTCATAAACGTTGTATTATCTAGAGGCTCGATTGTACTGTTTTTTTTTTTTGACTGGTTTCTTTCAGATTTCTCCTTTTGCAATTGAGGTTCATTACGTGACACCTCCACTTACAATAACACTGGTTTTAAGCTGTAATGGTGAGCTGGAACACATTTCCCTTTTTGTCTGCCTGCTCTTCGTTTAGTACTGGTTTGTACTCTGGCTAATTGCTGCAACATACATATCTCCGAACCTTAATGATCTTGTTTGTGGATTTTATTTTTCTACGTAACATGGGTCTGTTCTTCAGCTTATACTAAGCCATCTTTTTCTAGCGAGCTCCTTTTTGGTTTTTAACTTCTTTTTCCTTTCTTTTACTTTCCTGTCAGTTTGGTGGCCCATGTACTCTTTTTACTTTTCTTGTTCTTTGTGGTACAACCTACTATGTGGACCAGTCTACATTTCATATTAAGCTTATAAATTCCTTTGTGACCATAAATGCTGATTCTGCTGTTGTTTTTTTATGAGTTTCCTTTTACTGCTGGATCATCCTCTTATCTCTTCCCATTTGCTGACTTCCATTTTTTAGGTCTACAAATAACTACTCTTCTTGTCCAGACATAGGGATGGTCAAAAGAGGTGGAATAGTGTCAATATCCTTGGGTGTTTCCCATGGCAGGATTTTGACCTAATAGCCCCATTCGTGGGTGAAAACATGAGGAGCCTCTTTTTCCTTGTGGTAGTACCTGGGGCTCTTTTTTTTTTTTATAAGTGGCAGATAAGTGGGACTCATCTTCCTATTTCATCATTTAGATCACTGGACACCAACTTGAGTTCTAGTCACAATAAACTTCTATCACATTGGAGTTGTTCTGTGATATTACTCTTTCTTAGAATAGCCTGGTTTGATGACAGCTTCAGCTTCCACCTGGCTGCTACGCCACCTCTCTATTATTCACATGATGGGGTAGGACTGGTTCATAGGAGGTTACCATGCTAGCGGCCCTACAGCCTTTACAAGCCTAGCCATGTTAATCCCAAGTATCCCCATTTGTTCTTTTTGGATAGTTCACAGAACAAATTTATGAACAGAACAGGTCTGTGATAAACAACGGCTACCCCTGTGCATAAAAAACATGGGTGCAGGTCTATATTATAATCCTGAAAGGACCTAATGGCTAATGTATGTACATTGACACAAAGGTCGATGTACATAAACATCGAAACATGTAATAGACGAAAATCACAATGCTGAACTGTTTGTTTAGCCAGCAGCATGATTGTGGGGATAAGGAAACATAATTTTCCCCACTGTAGTGCTGTCTCGGAGTTGGTATATTTAAGTAGAGGGTTGTGGGGGGCACAGCCCCCATCGGGGGTGGAGGGGGGGGCTTGTCCCCCTGCAAAAGTGGGTTAATTTCATTTTTTTATGTTAGTTTGAACATACCTGTGAGGCGCTCTACCTTGACATAACACGTGCGGCATTATGATTTTTGCTGATTACATGTTTCGATGTTTATGTACATTGATCGCTGTTAAGGCCTTTTGGGATTTTAATATAGACCCCATGGGTGCCACCCCAAGGGTGAGTTTGCGGTCTCCTATCCAATTACATGGGGTGAGGTTGCCTTTTACCACAGTTCTAAGATTTAGTTGACTCAGGTTGCCAGTAAAGACACCAACATTTGAGCATGTACTAGCTGCAGAATTTTTACTTTTCTAATCATCTGCCTTTCACCTAGTTGCATGAGAAAATTCCTGAAGGAGTTCAACTTCATTACTGTCTCACTGATTAGTAACCATATCATCATCTTTGGTGATTTTAACATTTGGGTTTATAAGGAGTCAATGGCTCTTACCAAGGAATGTAGTTGTATTATGAAAGGATCAGGTTTGCTTAGCTTGTTACCTCTTCAACACGCATATTAGAATGCATGTTAGACTTCATCTTCCTATTGGATGTAAACACCTCAGACTTGGTGGTTGAGCCAATCTCTTGGTCTTATTTCCGGGTCCACTTTATCCTGGAACTACTGCACTTTTCCCAGAAGGAACTGAGGGACTACCATTATGCTTCTCATATTACTCCTGACATCTTTGCTTTTACATTCCTTCACTCCTTTATAAGGAGTATGCTAGCAGGCTCGATGGCTTGGAAAATGATTATAACAGGCCCTATCCTTAGCTATTGACAGGTTAGCCCCAAATCATGTTCACCGTGCTTTACAGAATGATCTAGGTCTGCCTTCCTTATATCCATTAAGGTATTAGTTGGAATGCTATTAGAAGCATGCCAGTCATTGGATGACAAACTCCTTCACGGTAATTATTATGCACTTCACCGGACTCCTCTCTCTCTCTCTCTCAAGAAGGCTATTTACTTGCCCAGCGAGATCTCAGCAGTGGCTAACTGGCTACCCAAAACTCTTTCAGATGGTGGACAGGCTGAGCAGTCCAACATTCCCTACCATCCAAAGGGTCTTATCCCCTCTATAGTGTGAGATGGCCGATTGGTTTTTCAATAACAAGGTTGCTGATATAAGATTTAGTCCCATCCTTCAAAGTCCTTGGGCACTCCACTCATCTCAGGTGAGATTTTTTTCATCTTCCTGTTTTAGGTTTAATATTCAATAGACAAAGCATGGCAGGCTACAGAAACGCTTGTTTATTAAAACACAAAGCTTCAGGAACAACTCCCTTCTTCAGTGCTTAAAAAACATTCAATTAAATCCATTTAAATAACAAATGAAACAAGTCATGTGGTAAGAACCCCCCCGAAAGACAACCACGAGTAATGAAATACAAAAAAAACACACTCTTAAAACATAATACAGAAGTGCTCTATTAAGTTCATTTATCTAAGCATGTACTTGTATGTATTCAAGCCTGGTAGAGAATCAGCTTTTAAACATAAAATCCACTCATATTCCATTACTTCTAATTTGTTGTGAAAATCACTTACTCATATTCTTAGAAAGAATTTGTATCACCGTAAATCTATAAGTATGACTTGGGCCACAATCTGCTATATGTTTAGCAAGGGGATTTGTTAATACTCTACATCTAACGTCTGACTGGTGTTCCAAAATATGATCTCTTAACCTTCTAGTAGACTTTCCTACATAGAAGCAAGGACACATGGAATATGTAGCTAAATACACTATACAAGTTGTATTACAAGTAGAAAATAACTTAAAGAAATATTTTTTCAAGTTACTAGATGTATAAAGTTAGTCAGTTCTAATAGGCTTACAATTGGAACAATTCAGGCACAGAAAAGTGCCTTTCTTATTTAAACATTTTTGATGGGGAATCCGTTCCGTGTTCTTATAACAAATGCTGTTTCAAACTTTTACAATTTCTAAAAGCAAACTGGGGCTTATCACCTAAAACCTCTCCTGTTTCTGGCATCGCTTGCAAAATAACCCAGTTCTTTATAATTATTTTCATAACCGCATCAGATGCTCTGCTATAATTCATAACATATCTCAACTTTACATTTTTCTCATCACAATCTCTGGTTATATTATCTTCTTCTTTTGAAAAATATGGCTTATTACGTTGTCTCTCACTAATCCCTTCTCTTTTCATATCATTAAGCAGACACTCATCATAGCCCCTTAAAGTCATTCCGCATGTCTAACATCGGCTGGTTACATCTCTCTAAACCTGTATTTATCCTGCTCACTCTTAAAACTTGGCTCTTCACGATATCTTCAAAAGTACGACTAGGGTGCATACTTTTTCAGTGAAGATATCTATTAGCTTGGACATCTTTTATTATAAATAGTGGTATCCACCTTATTGCCCTTCTTAAAAATACAAAGATCCAACACCTGTATCTGTTCTAGAGAACAGTTCAACTGAAACCTCAAAAACCCATTAGTAGTGTCCAAATAGGACACAAATTCATGTCATTCTTGTTCATTCCCCTTCTATATTAAAAAGACGTCATCCACAAATCTCTTAAAAATATCATCTTACTATAAAACCACATACTTTCATTGAAAATAATTTCAGATTCCTGTTTCCCCAGGGATAAATTTGCATATGTATTAGCTGCAGATGTCCCTATACCTACCCCTGAGGTTTGATGGAACACCTGTTTATCAAACAAAAACACATTGCTAGTAAAAATTACAGCCAACAGTTCACATATACTCTCTACTTGTCTTGGAGTGTGTGTCTTCCATTCCTATTCATATACTTACATACTGCCTGAATCCCATAATCATGGAGAATGACACTGAACAGTGGATTTGAGTCTAGTGTCACAAATATAAAATCAATACATTGAACAGATGTATACCAGATATGTAATTTATGTAAAAAAAATCTCATGTGTCACGTATAAAGCTGGTTACCTCAGTTAAGAGGGGTTTCAGGGTCTCTTCCAAATACAATGTTATGTTCAGCTATGATCAGCAGCTGACATGACCTGAGATTGAAACCCTGCCTCTTTACATTGGTTATGGCTAACCTGAATGATCTGGGCCCAATAATTTAATAGACACCAGAAATCTGCAAGTTTTATTTTTTTTTTCATCTGCTTTGAAACAGACTCTGGTTACCCCAACCCTTAAGAAGCATTCCTTAGATCATGTTGTCTTTTAAAATCTCCATTCAATCACAAACCTTTTTTTTTAAACAAGGCTATTGAGAAAGTGGGCTGTGTGCAGCCGGAGTCCTATATTAAAGTCAGTGGGCTCATGAATGTATATCAGTCATGCTTTCAATGTCCCCATATCAAAGAGACTGAGCTCATACAAGCACTTAACGATCTCCTGATGGTCACATACCACCAACTCTGCTCGATTGTGGTCTTGCTGGTTGTTTCAGCTGCATCTGATATCATGGATCATATGCCATTTTGATTGACTGGTTAGATTCCATTGCAGTTTATTTTATATCCTAAAAACAAGGCTGTGTAGCTCAAGACAGGACCGCTCATATAGCAAAGATGCCGAAGGTAACAACCAAAACAATGTTAAAAACAGTTAAAACCAATTAAATAGAAATACCATGAAAAGCACTTTCGTCCCTTCTCAGGATCATCAGATAACCATTAAAGTCATCATCAGACAAAGTATTGGTTTTAAAACAACCAGTGAAATTAATGCATTCTGCCAAGAGTTCTAATACAATCAGCTGTAATTAAAGCAGCACACCCATGAACAGGCACACCTGCTAAATTCATACAGAAAAACTCAAAACTAACATTTAAAGCAGGAAAAACACACACACACACATATATATATATATATATATATATATATATATAATTAGATAATAAATAACAACTTATAAATCCCCAAGCTTTTAAAAAGTCCCAGTACATTATAATTAAATTGCTCAAATGCTTTTATTTTTAAAAGGCAAGGGATCGATATTTGATCATTCAAGCCGGGCCAGTTATTGGCATTAGTTAGCAATTGCCATTGCAGCTCCTGTTTTTCCAAGTACAATGACTAAGGCCCCCCTCTATCATTCATCTGTACGTGTTCCAAAATACAAAACTTAAAGTAATGTCCACTTTTAACACGTATATGCTTATACAAGGCACTGGTTTCTGTTTTTGTTCTAGTCTCATAAATGTTCATACATCCGATTTTAAAGTTTTCTTTCAGTCTTCCCGATGTAGAAACTTGTGCAGAGTATAAAACAAGCACAATACGCCACCCCTTTAGAGTCGCAAGTAAACTTATTAGACATGGACAGTTGTAATTTGTTAAGCCTTATACTTTCGCACACTAAAATGTCTTTACACTATGGACATCCTCCACATTTTTTCATTCCTACATTTGTCTTTCTCACAGATTTTTTAATCTCAAAAACTGCTTTTAGATTCTAGCCACATTTGTCATCATCACAATTATTTGCTCTCTTCTGATGTATCAGACGGGCACTATTAAAGTCCAAAAAGCTATTTGAATATGTCTCCTTCCTTTAAATCTTCGAGGTGAATCTATTATTTGGTAGAATCTTTTTCTAACCAACTATCTAAATAAGCAATGTGGACACTGTTATATTTGTATGTAAAACAGAGAAAGTCTGTAGTCTAAAAACAGGCAAGCCTCTGAGTAGACAAGGGTACCAACTAAAGTAGATCAACAATAGTAAAAATAAAAACAGACAGAATTTTGTTTTCATGCTTTTTATACATATATTTTTTATGTATTTAAAATGTTTGCAGAGTGCTGCTTTTAACTAATTTGGCATTTTGTAAGTCAAAGCAATTGGGCTTTATTTGCAGCATGATTGGTTGAATGAGCATTTTATAAGGGTGTGTGCTATTTTGTCTTTTAAACAGTCTGAAGAAGCGAATGTTATTCGCGAAAGCGAATACGTTTTGCAATAAATTTCTTCTGCAATAATTTCCTGGCGAGTGGAACCACTTCTGTTTTTATTTTTACTATTAAAGTCTGTAGTCTGATTCATATAGGAAAGAAAGAGGAATATCTTCAAGTTCCCCATCCTAAAGAATAAAAATGTCATCCAGGTATAGTGTATAAAAAAATACATGATCCAAAATATTGGTTGTTAAAAATAAGTTTCTTCTCCCATTCTATCATCACAATATTTGCGAATAGGCCACCACACATGGCCCCCATAATCCTACCAGTACATTGGAGATAAATCTCATCCTTAAATTTAATAAAATTATTTTGCAGAATAATCTCCAAAAGATTTTCTTACACATTAGTCCAGTCTTGTATGGTACCTTTTCCATGCAAGAATTCTGTAAACCATTCAATGCCCAGTTGATGTGGAATGACTGAATAGAAATCCTGGACATTGATGGTGATAAATGCATAGAAATCCTTAAATTGCAAATAATTAATTATCTGAAGAAACTCCCAGGAATCTTTACATACACGATGTTCCTGGGCTACCAAATGTTTCAAACTGATGTCCAGGAATTCCATAGAGGATGTTAGATCCTCTCCCATCAACAAAGGGCCTCAATGGTGGTTGATCTTTGCTCTTATGTATTTTGGGAGGCCAAACATAGTGGGAATTTTTGCAAAAGGTGGCTATTCCACAGATGTATCTAACTACAGGCCTATTGCTATACTGTTTCCTCTTGCTAAAAGTCTAGATTAAAGCATCCAAACAATTTTGTTAATACCTACTAAACAAACTTTCTCCTGCCCAACATGGATTCAGACCTACACATAGTACTATCACTGCTCAGTTATCCTTCACTGACACAGACAAGAAAACTTGTGATACAGGCTACTTTGACTCAGCTCTATTTTTAGCTCTATCTAAAGCTTTTAACACTCTCTCTCACCACAACCTCTTGCCCTAACTATCCTCTCTTGGCTTAAATGAAACTACCTTACAATGGTTCACCAGTTCTCTCTCCAACAAAAGTCAATTAGTTAAATAGAATTCCATTTTCTCTCCCTATTTACCAGTTATCACTGGGGTACCAAAAGGCTCATTTCTAGGTTCACCCCTCTTCCACATTTTTATTAACAATCTTCATGCTTCCTCTAAACAAGCAACCCTTAATTAATATGCTGACAACTCTACTTTAATCTGCTCCTCTAACAAGCTCACCCAACTTCAAACTATAACACAAGATGCATTCAATTCCATTGAGGCCTGGCTCACCAACAATCATATCTCACTCAGTTCTTAAAAAAAAAAAAAAAAAAAAAAACTATTATTCTTTTCCAAACAATTTACCTTTGATAACTCAAACTTTACAATTACTTCACTTAATGCTGTAACTGATGTTTCACACACAAAACTATCAGATGTAACAACTGATGACAACCTTAAGTTTGGCCTACATATTAACATAAAAAGACCCATCAAAAACTTGGCATGTTGTGTAGGGCTAAAAAATTCTTCAACTTCACAAAAGTAACTCTTGCCACCACTTCTCTCTTACCTTCCCTTCTAGAGGCTTTCCCTATTCTAACTTTCCTTAAAGTAAAAATCAATGCTATAATAAAATTGGTAAATTGGGTATTGGTCAACCCCCTCAAATCACAACATTGCTCTTGACTCAAAACCCTAAATTGGCTAGAAGCCTCCCATCTGCTTACATTTAATCTATTATTAACACACAAAAATACTCTACAATCACAATGTTTCTCAAACCACCTGTTCCCTACTTCAACACTATCTGCCACCTCATGACTTGCATTCCTCTGACAAGCAGCTCCTACCCATTTATAAACCTCAAAGGTTGAGTGGCCTTACTCTTTATTCACACCATGTTCTCAAGACCTGGGATAGTATTCCAGCATCAGTCAGACTGGTATCTCTTGACTATACCTTCAAATCTTGCCTAAAAGAACATCTCTCCAACTCCAGGATCTGCTCATGTTCTATACCATCTTAATACTTGTCCCTATTCATGTCTTACAGTATTTACTCTTGAACCACCTTACTATGCCTCCTGCTTCTTGAATCACCTTACTATGCCTCCTGCTACCCACCAAGCCTTTCTATCAGTAAACCTTCAACTATGCTATCTGCTTTTTCCTTTTTCTTCTTTGTTTATCCAGAATTGCTTGGCTTCTCTGCCCTACTGCTACATGGTACACTGCATTTTCAAACTATATTAATATTAGATAAGGTTTGGGTGTTAGTATTTTACTTCTTAATGTCTCTGCATTTCAGGAATTTGGTTATATTTTTTAAAAAATGTTGTGGAGCTTCTCTCCAGGCCTCCTCTGAGAATGGATAATCTTTTACCCAGTCGGTCTTTCCTGGTTGCCAAATGTCAAATAAATAAACTTGCAAAGGCATAGAGAAGAATTAACTCACTCTGAGCAGGCATGTATTTGTTTATTGAGTTAATGATTTAGAAAATGTTATTTGTGTTACATAAAGAGTAGAGTACAGATGCCAAAGGACTGAACTAGGGTGCTTCTCAACTCCTCAGGATAATATAGTCTGAGCTCTCAACAAGCACATGTATTCAAGTGTGTCATATACAAACTTAATTAAGGAATAAGAGGAGGCCTTGGTAGATAACTGTACTTCACTTCTTCTTCTGCGAGATAAACAGTGGCGTTTTAACTCATTGGGGTATAGTTGTAGAATGGGCATACTGCACAGCAGCTGAGTGTGTAGTGTGTTGCTACCATGTGGAGTTAGGACACCCTCACCTGTTTATCAAGCCTATCATCCCCAAAGATCTGAAAGTGAGAAAGCAGAGTGTGAGGAAAATTACAAAGTCCTTTGGCCAGGATTCTGAAATACAAATATTCTCAGGTGGTTAGATGGCAATTCAAGCTTATAGGCAGGGTTATTTATTCACCATGCTGTTTGCACTGAAGAAATCAGTTTGAGTACCAAAATATTAGTGAACGAGGCACTGTTTGAAAAAAAAGATTTATCAGAGTAGCAAGTGGAACATGGATTAAGATGAACATCACCACATAACAGTATTAGCAAAGGAAAGATTAAGCTGAAATTGTGTTCTGTATGAATCTGTACACACAGAGCCCAGGCCTTGCTCCTAATAATACTATCCTACCATCAGCTGACCTCAGCAATACTTCAGTACAGTAATGGCATTTTAAACCATTTAAAAAGTAATTCTCCAAAGGATTTTATACCCTCTGCACCCCTTAATGTGGGGGATGCTCCCCCACACTCTACATATACCACCTCTAAGTCACAACTCAGGGAAAAAGAAATTCTCACTACTTGGAAAAGTCACTGTTGGGATGGCCCAAAGAAAACAACTGTCAGCAACTCTCATTTCCAAGCAGAAACCTGGAGCCAATAATCTGAAAAAAACAAACAAACATTATCTTGTCTGATCTCAATCGTAAAGAAAGCAGCTGTCTTGCCCTGGAAGAATTAAAATAGTTTGAGGAGACGGAATGCAATAAGCAGCAGACAAGTCAGAATGGTTCTATAGCAAGGCTCAACTACTCAGCAATAAAGTTTGGAAAAGTGCACGCAACCAAATGGGAAACGTGTTCAGCATGTATGGAAAACTGTACAAAACCAACAAAGATCAAATTTATACCATATTATGGCTAGGAACAGTCACCATCAACCTCTCAAAATGGCAACTTCACAAATACAGACCTGGATGATATAAAGTGCAAGACTGACCTCAGAAAAGTCAACACTAAGAAGAAACTTATTAAGTGCACAAGACATACAGGCAGCCCATGCAGATCTATCACCAATACACAAACAGAAAACAAGGATCCCTATTGAAATGTCCATACTTGTAATGTCTGAGTGCACACCATGTAAAATAAAAAGATCAAAAACGTAGGAGAAAAGCAAATTGGGAACATCACTCTGCTTTTTTAAACTCCTTGTTTGTAGGAAGGTAAGACCCCCGTCTCGAACTTGTATATACCAACTACAAAATCACCACACCTTAGAGAAAAGGGAATATTCTGAAAAATTATAATTTCTTTTTTTCTACCATATTCTGCGACTTGCTCAATACTGACAACCAACATTTGTGTTCAGACATTTCAAGAACAGCGCCAGGCTATACAGAATTTTACACAACATAAGTTTGAATAACAGCAGCTCCCTTCAGGATTCTCATTGGTCCAACTAACTAACCCCCTGACTGGTTTCAGCCACCAACACCCATTTTCACCATTTCCTGCAGCCCTTCTTGTCCAGGGCAGATCTGCTTTTGTCACTTAAACCCATGCTTGTTCTGTAAAATCCTATCCACCCATCCATCCTGAACCCCTTTTCCCGTTTTGCACATGGGGTCGGGGTGTCACTACACCAGTGACCGTCTTGTATAGCCCAGTTATCTTGTTTTATCTTGTCAGTTTGATGAAGCCCTTAATAAGGATAAACGTCCTTACAAATCATTAGCAAAAGACTTGCATGTTTTCCTCCAGTTTCATTTTGTTCCATCATTTTATGTATACAAGATTAGGCTGATGGATAGTTTGAAGTTTAGTCTGTATTTACATTTCATTTTATTAAGCTGCGTAATTTGTGCAGCTTTATATGGTACACAACTGTAAGAATGCTTACTGAAGTCTATGACAACATTCCAGCAAGTTTAACTGAAAAGCTGAGAACTCATACAGAAGCAGAGAGGGTAACTTAGTGAACCAGCATAAACCATGAAGGCTGATTCAATCGGGTAACTTAGTGAACTGGCATAAACCATGAAGGCTGATACAATCATGCAGTGTAGATCAGAATCGTATATCCAACATATTGAAAGCAGCTAATAATACTGGCTCTGCTGTACATGGAAAGGTGAAATAGTGGATGCTGTATGCAGTTAAACCAAAAGCAAACTTTAGACAATTCTAAATGCATCCACCTTCCCTTTTCTTAGCTGAAGGATTAAAGTTAACCACAAGGACATAGCGGCAGTTGGTGACTTCAAAGCAAAAGGGGGGGGAGGCTGCAGGAAGCAACTGAATGCGTAGAGCCAAATACAGTGGCGGTGGGCTGTATTACAGCAGATCAATAACCATTACCTATGATTAAACAGATGTGGTCATTCACTTTCATACACAGACTTCTTCAGTATAAACACCTTTATTACAGCTCCTTTTTCTGACTATTTACACCTTAGATGCCTAGCCTTAACCAACACTCCATGGGTTCTCCTGTTACCCACTTGTCTCCCCTGCACTCCCCCAGTGCCCCCCTCTGTTTTCCCATCATCCTAGACCCATGCCATCCAGACAGATTACATCTTTCTTCGTCATCCTTCATCTTTGTTTTACCACCCCCATGCTTTTAACACACTGTAGCTGGTCAAGGCCCCACTGTAATTTCAAGTCCGGAGGAAGTAATTGAATTAATATGGGGGTCAGCTGGGAACTCGAACACCACAGAGTTGTAGATGCACTAAGGTGCATCTTAGATTTTTTTATTTTTTTTTTTACTAACTTTTTGACAATGATGGCATGAACAACAAAAATGACTAAGAAAATATATTCAGTCTTTCGGGGAATAGTGCCTGCCTTCCTACCCCTAGAAAAAGACAGTTATCTTCTGTGTACCACTCTGATGCTAAACTGGGATGAAAAGTAAAAGAACAAATGGCCAGAGGCATATATTATACTGATGAGGGTCTGGGAGAAGAAACCAAAACACTTGCATAAAATCCACAAAGGCAAAAGGACTTCCCATAGAAGGAATGGACAGCCAAAAACAAACAAGGAATCAGGTGATGTTATATGGCAACACTACTCAGTGCAGCACTCTGCCAATGGTCAGTTATCTCACACATTCTGCCCAGCCCACCGTATACAGCTACCTGAGTGCAGTGCTGATGCTTGACTGTTACAGAAAGTGAAAAAAATTACTCTCACTATTCCTGCTAAGTCACAATAACGAATGCTTATTTCAAACAAATGGTAGCATGGTTAGTCACTTTCATCCACAGACATCCCCTGTATCCAACAATTAAAAGCCAACTTTATCAACTGACTGTACCTCAGATACCAGATTTAATAAAATGAAAACAGCAGCAAGTGGACAAAGTGATTTATTTTAACCCCCCATACACAGATGTAACCAATTATTTCCACATGGATCCCTTCAGTAGTTTAACCATGTATGCACAAGCAGTAAAGGACACCATTTCTGCATCCATCTCTTCATTAGTTTGTCCATGCATGCACAAGCACTTCACTGACACTAAAATGAAACATTTCTACCAGTGATTCCTTTAGTAGTTTAACCAAGTATGCACAAGAACCAAAATGATGCATTTCCCTGAGTGATCACATCAGTACTTTGACCATGTCTGCACAAACACTTCACTGACATCAAAATGAAACATTTCTCCTATCTAATGACTCCTTTAGTAGTATATCTATGTTTGGACAAGCACTTCAATGACATCAAATAAAACATTTCCATCAGCGACCCCTTCAGTAGTATATCCATGTATGCAAAAGAACCAAAATAAAACATTTCCTCTAACAACCCATTCAGTAAGCTGTCCAATGTCTGCACAAGCACTTCACTGACATCAAAATGAAACATTTCCCCAAACGACCCTTTCAGTAATTTGTCCATGTATGCAGAAGCACCAACATGAAACATTTCCCCAACGACCCTTTGAGTAATTTGTCCACGTCTGCACAAGTACTTCAATATCATCAAAATAAAACATTCCCCCAACGACCCCTTCAGTAGTTTATCCATTTCTGCACAAGCACTCTACTGACATCAAAATTAATAATTTCCCCCAGTGATCACTTCAGTAGTTTGTCCATATATGCGCACTCACACTCTCTCACTCTCTCTCTTACACACCCACACTCATGCAAACACACTAAGTTGTTATCTTCTTCCCAAATTCCAGCAGTAGCACACACGGTTGCTAGCCAAAAAAAAAACAAAACCCTTTAAAATAAAATCTTTTCATCTTTTCTAGTGCTCTTCCTTCCTCTTCCACATTAACTACTTCCTTCTTCTTGGCTCCAACTGCCTCTGTCACTTGACGCAGCCAGAGCAAATAGGAAGGGGCTCCTTGCTGCATCATGCAGCAGTCCAGTAAATCATTCACTGAGCAACTTGCTGAATTCTGAGGGTCAAACCCGATCAATGATCAGCAAGCCTAATGAAAGACTGTATTCAGGCACCAAGTTCTGAGGACCGGAAACACAACAGAAAGTCAACTATTATTTTTAACTGAAAAATAATAGCTGACTTTCTGAGTTAGCACATTTTTTCCCCTCTTTTAGGCGAGGAGGCTGCAGTCCAGCAGTTCATTACCATGAGCCGGCCCAGAGGCATGTTTCTAAATGATAGGCTAAACAGAGAAAAAGAGAATTGATGGCATTTCTGGTCTGTACTGCATGTCAGATTGGTGGTACGGCGGTAGCGTTGTTACCTCAGAGCAAGAGGTTCTCCCGTTCAATTCTCAGCTGGGCTTGGGAGTGCCTTCTGTGTAGAGTCTGCATGTCCTCCCCGCAGTTGGGTAGTGTTCAAAAGACATGCGTGCGTAAATGGGCATGCCTTCATTGAAGGTTGGGCATCAAGCTGGCACCTCGGCGTTTCGTAAAAATCTATGCCAATCATTAGCGGACTGGAGTTCCGCTGTGGCGACCCCTTACCGGGAAAAGCCGAAATGCAAACAACAACTGCATTTCAGATTTTAGACATGATATGGATATGGGAAGGATGACTAAAGGACTGGCTTCAGCAAAGGGCATCTATATTACATAATCGAACTGTTAAAAATTCGAACGTCATATGGTCACAACACCATATGATCGAACTTTTAAAAATTCAAAAATGAAATAAAAAATAAACCAAAGAAAAAACCTACCTGAACAGTTTAAGCAGGGAGGCAAGCACCCCTGCAACCCCCCCCCGCTCTTTAAATATACCAACTCCGAGATCGCACAACAGTGCAGAAAGGGAAATCTTCACAGTCCGCACTGTACAGAGATCTCCGTTGAAACATTCGAACTTTTAAAAGTTCGATCATATGGTGTAAAATGTTCGACAATGTCATAGTCCCTGCAAAGGCCCACAGCTGCTTGTTTTTGTTGCAGAGGTGCCCATCATTAAAATGAAGTATCACAAAGTGACTGGCTGACCCAGATGTGTGTCAAAGTGAGCACAATATATTATTAAGAAATGGTTAAGGGTCCATAGTGAAGGATCAAATAATGCAAAAAAATAAAATAGTGTATGCACTGAGCAGGGCTGTTCTCAAGTAAACTGGCTCCCTAGTCCAAAAGGCTCCATTCCATGCCCTGGACCCCACAACTGTTGTCCAACCCATCCTTGCCTACTCACTCACACTATCCAGATTATTTTTTCCATTTTTCTCACAGTTTCTCTTACTCTTCAGTTTTTTTTTCTACAGTTACTCATTCATTCATTCCATATCTTCTATCCAGGCAAGACTGTACTCTAACAACTGTGGTATTACCCAGGGGTCATCAAGCCATGAGGTTTCTAGATGTCCTGAGATGCATTTTAGAGCTTTTTATGCAACCTTTTTCATCCCACGATTGCCTGAACAAAAAACCATGATAAAAGAAAGAAGTTTAGTCTTAGCCTTCAGTTTGTTTTTACCTGCATCCTTTCAGACATCCTACCAAATCAAGACTACACTGTAATAACTGATGTGGAAATAACAGCATTAAGTCAGGAGTCTGGGGTCACTAGGCCCCCAGAAGCACTGAGGTTTCTAGATGCTCCAAAGATGTATTTTAGAGTTTTTAAACAACGTTTGTATTCAGTAATTCCCTGAACAAAAAGCAGGATTATGAAAGAAATTCAGTATTACTTCAACTCTGCTTCTTTCAACATACTAACTGGCTAAGACTACCCTGTAATAACTAAATTAAGCTGGGGAGTAGTTAGGCACACACAAGCCATGAAGTTAATATATGCTCTAAGATGCATTTTAGAACATTTTTCCAACCTTTTATGTATGGAAAAGAAATTCAGTACTACTTTTTTGTTTCAGGAAAGGAATAAGCTGTATCCCACTTTTAATGCTTAAAGATTTTTATTTATTTTACATTTGTTAACAGGATTAGTCCAGCTGAGCATTAGTTCGTTTACAGTGCAGGCCCAAGGAGAAAAGCTCCGCAATCAGTATTAATATTTTACATAAAGTCAGCAAGAAAATAGCACTTTGGCCCAGATGACCAAACACCACTTCCGAATAAACATGAGAAAGCAAATGCTTGTGAGGATACATAAGTCTGGGAATAGTACCTGCCACCAATCCACCCACACACACCTAAAAATAGGTAGTCACTGTCTGTGTATGGCCTGCTTGTGTTAAACTGGGAATAAAATTAAGGTCTAAATGCCCACAGTCATATTTTAACTTGCTGCTGTCATATTGGCATTTAGCATGCCTCCTCATTCCCTTCCTCCCAAAAGGCACACATTAAAATATTGCACGTTGCATCCCATCAGTCCTGCAAAAAAACAAAATAATAAGCAAACATCAACCGGCAGCTTGTCATTTTCCTTCAAAGAAGCCAGCCTCAGCAATTATGCCTCGTCTGTCTGTGCATCAGCTGTCCAGTAAAGTTAACAGGAACCAAGTTGGTTAGTCGACAAATAATTCCAATTAATATGACTAAAACATATTGACCACAGGCAACAAGCTAGGTAAAACTTGTCTAATATAAAATGTAAAGGCACACAGATAAAAATGATGATTGTCGCTTGTGAAAGTACATTTGTACTTGTGCTTTTTATGTGTGTGTCTTTACATTTTATATTACACAAGTTTTACCTAGCTTGCCGCCTGTGGTCGATACGTCTCTGTCCAAGTAAAGTAGCTCAGTTTACTTCTCACAAATGCACATTAGTTCTGTTAAGCCAGAAAGTGACTTTTAAAGTGAACAAATGACAAGAGGATCAGTTCAATTTCATCCGGCCAACCCCAACCTCCATCCAGTAGTTATAGCCATGACATCTGATGGCATACCTCTTAATTGTATTTGATTTGGACTCAAATGTTAGCTTCTCTTAATCCCTCCTAACAATGAGAACTTTTGGAGAAAAGGTGATTAACTACACTTAATAAACAACGACAATAATTAGAGAGATCGTTTACATCAAAAATGTATATTAATTCATATTATTCTTCCAAACTCTTAAGTTGGAAGTACTAATATTTTAAAAGCATCCCTGATTCTTTCTAAACTTATCTCCAGATCTGTGGATATATCCCTGATTCTTTGAGAGCTACTTCAGATGGTTATGTAATATTTCACCTCCAAAGATGCATTAAAGTATGCCAATCCAAGTTGCACCACATAAATCACAAGGCCAGAGAAATATTGCCCCAAATATCTGATTGATCACTGTCAGCGATATTGTAAAAATACTTAAATCACCACCATGTCGCTCCTGTCATCTTAACTGTCTACACAAACCTAACATATCAAACATCTGGTTGATCACTACCAACCTTATTTTAAAATATAGTAACACTAACTCACCACGCCACTCTTCACTGTCATAACTTTGCAGAATGTCAAACATTTTCTTTCAAGTAGTATATAATAAAAAATGCTCATCTCAGTCAGGGAATTTATTTCAATTACATTTATTAAAAAACGAGCAACTAGACAGCCACAACCGTCTGTGTAATGTAAAATAATGCAGCGGATAAACAGAACTCGAATCAGGGATCCACGTATTTAATGAAGCAAGGCAAACAAAAAAGCTATGGCGTACAAAAAAGCTATAACATAGATTTTAAAATAACTTCTAGTTAAGTGCTTTCATCTGTTCATACAGACTTCTTCAGAACAATTGATACATAAAACGGACATATTTTTAAAAACTTTTTGGCGCCAAAGCTGCCATCAACAATTTAAAGTGCTAGTGTAAATAAATATTCAAAACTATATGTCATTACCTGAATGACTCTTAAAATATTCCCTAAACCATTATATTCTAAACACTATCATAATGTATTTCATCTAATGCAAGAATAAATAAAATTATGAAAAATGAAATAAAATAATGATTAATTGATTATATATGTATACACAGTCTAATTCTAAAACTAACAAAACGTTTAAAATTATAAAATGATGAATATAATTTAATTTACATATATATTATATGAATTTATACCTGTTGCAAAAAAGGTTTAATATTAATAAAGTCATTAATTCCAGGCTCTCTAGTAGCGTCAGTCTGTATTTGCCATACACTCTCTCTTCTCCCTAGGAGTGCTTTGTAATTTACCCCACGGGGTGATAAATTAATTTGATCAATTATGGCAAATTTGAATACATGCTTATCTCCACATTTATCAATATGTCGATACAATGCATTATTCATATCTTTAACCCTAATTTTATATAAATGATCGTATATACGCTTCCTAAATTGCCTTTCGGTCTTTCCTATATAAAATGCTGTGCAGGACGTGCACTTTGCCATATATATGATATTCTTACCATTGCAGTTACCTGCTCTGAATTTAACAAATGTCTTATTGACATCATTCAGCTTACATCCTTCTATTTCATATATAGCATGACATTGTTTACAAAACCCACATCTTTTAGTACTAGTACTTTTACTTGTATCTATCTGTCTTATTTCCCCTTTATTTCTAATTGTAAACAATGTCATGCTATATATGAAATAGAAGGATGTAAGCTGAATGATGTCAATAAGACATTTGTTAAATTCAGAGCAGGTAATTGCAATGGTAAGAATATCATATATATGGCAAAGTGCACGTCCTGCACAGCATTTTATATAGGAAAGACCGAAAGGCAATTTAGGAAGCGTATATACTATCATTTATATAAAATTAGGGTTAAAGATATGAATAATGCATTGTATAGACATATTGATAAATGTGGAGATAAGCATGTATTCAAATTTGCCATAATTGACCAAATTAATTTATCACCCCGTGGGGGGGAATTACAAAGCACTCCTAGGGAGAAGAGAGAGTGTATGGCAAATACAGACTGACGCTACTAGAGAGCCTGGAATTAATGACTTTATTACTATTAAACCTTTTTTGCAACAGGTATAAATTCATATAATATATATGTAAATTAAATTATATTAGTTCATCATTTTATAATAGTTTTAAACATTTTGTTAGTTTTAGAATTAGAGTGTGTATACATATATAATCAATCATTTTATTTCATTTTTCATAATTTTTTTTATTCTTGTATTAGATGAAATACATTATGATAGAGTGTTTAGAATAGAATGGTTTAGGGAATATTTTAAGAGTCATTCAGGTAATGACATAGTTTTGAATATTTATTTACACTGACACTTAAAATTGTTGATGGCAGCTTTGGCGCCAAAAAGTTTTTAAAATATGTCCGTTTTATGTATCAATTGTTCTGAAGAAGTCTGTATGAACAGATGAAAGCACTTAACCAGAAGTCATTTTAAAATCTAGGTTATAGCTTTTTTGTAGGCCATAGCTTTTTTGTTTGCCTTGCTTCATTAAATATGTGGATCCCTGATTCGAGTTCTGTTTACCCGCTGCATTATTTTACATTACACAGATGGTTGCGGCTGTCTAGTTGCTCGTTTTTCAGGTGTTGATTATGTGCTCGTTTGTGGATAATTACTTTTATTAAAAATAAAGAAATAAAAACTTCGGTCAGATGCTCCTTCAGACCTACATGTGAATGCTGCTAGGTGTGTACTTCCGTGACTTGTGACCTCATAACATTTTAAATGTCATTTACTTCATTACTGGAGCTGAGCACTGCCCCCTGGATTGCCCGATGTTTCCAGGCACATTTTCTTCTTTTGAGGCCATTTATTTATTTATTTATTTAGTTATTTATTTATTTTTTTACAGCAAACAAATATTGCTCTATAAAATAAACAAACTGGGAAAGAGCACCTCCTGCAAGACTGGCAAGTATGGCACCCAAAGTGATCACGTAGTTTACCTATGTGTAAAGCTTGCCCTAGCACTGACAGCACTATATATATATATATATATATATATATATATATATATATATATATATATATATATATATATATATATACACACATATATATATATATATATATATATATATATATATGTATATATATGGATCGATAGATGGAGTCCCTTAATGTTGGTAAATTATTATTAACAAGTATTAAGCCATACTTGCTACAAAGATGTTTACCAAAGTCTAATTGTAAAATACTGTCACTGTCTTTTTAAAACAGGGTTTGTACATGCAAATTTGCCATGCTTAGAAATGAAAAAGACAAAGTGATTAGAAACTACTACAGAAGACATTTCCCAGTTATCCATACAGGCACTGAAGAACAACTGCAGAGCAACGGAGAACTTTTGAAACAGACAGAAAAATATTAGAAAGTCTAACCTTAGAACCATTACAAGAATTATATGCCATGGTTAATAGACGCTCGTTAGGTACACTGCCAGTGACATGGACAGACTGTGAAGAAGTAGGGGAAAGTGAAGTTGTGACACCAAGAATAATGCCTTAAAACTTGGAGTTTTGATAAATAGTAACTGAAAACCTAATACAACAGGTAAGGGGTATACTGGTAACTGAAAAGAGGGAGAAAAGGGTAGTTTTCCGTTAACGGGGCAACAGCTTTCTGGGCCTGGATTTGTGTTAATGGAAAAGTGCCACAGGTTTCAGTCCAAAATCAAGTAATAAGACACAACTGTTTACCCCTGTGAGGTGCTTAAGGTAAATGAGATAAAGTTGTTACGATATAAATAGTCCTTTGCCATGACATGCGCCTCCTACCTAAATGGGACAAGAGCTGCTTTGGCCTCGTTAACGTTTTTTGTCCTACAGAAAAAGTCTTTCCTCCTCCTGCGAGTTACTTGTATTGGTACCATATTTAAGGATGCTTATAAATATTTGTCTTAGCTCTGCAGCTATTATATTTGTGGAAAATAGTGACATGGTAAATTAAGCACCGTGCACACACAACTGATGTACCATTCTCAAACCATCAAGATTTCTGCCGTGGTTATTGCTCCACAATTACTTTCTGATTTATGGCAGGCCCATTAAAAAACATTTTTTATGACCAGCAAAAGGGCATTATTTGGCATTGCTTTCAGCGGTAACCTTGTCGCTCCATCAGCTCTGAAATAGTGCCATCTATAAGGGCTTCTTGGCCAATGGGATCAGCACCACCTGTTTTAACAACAGTGTTTCCTGTTCAGTTCAGAGTGTTTCTCATTGCTCAGGATTAGGTTATCTATTATTTTTAATGCTTGTATTGAAATTAGAGATCATTGTGCTCCCGGGTGACTTGAGCGCAAGTTGCAGGTTGAATTTACAAATGTTTCTAGATGGCTATTTAACAGGATTATAACAATTTTCAAAAACAAAATTATGTTTGCTACCCCTCAATAGTAATCCATTTAAAAATAATACACGCTACTACTGTCCTTTTAACTGAAAAGGTGTCCATATTAATGTAACTGCAAATGGAGCTGGATAAATTCCCTTACCAAGTCATCACTTAGAAATTCTGACCTTAAATTTACAAGGCAAAGTCAACTTGTTATTTTAAAGAGAGAATAATGCTCCAGATTACTTTCGTTTTTAGTTAAGAGAATGAAATTTACAAGGCAAAGTCAACTTGTTATTTTAAAGAGAGAATAATGCTCCAGATTACTTTCGTTTTTAGTTAAGAGAATGACAGGTGTATGTGTGTGCGTGTGTGTGTGTACTTTCTGTAGGACAAAAACCATTAACGAGGCCAAAAAAGCTGTTGCCCCATTAATGGTTTTGTCCCTTTATTTGGAGTTAAGAAAATGAGAGCTGCTGTGTGTGAACACTTATATACATATGTTATATATTTATGCAAACACATGTTGAAAGAAACGTGTGTGTGTATACTTTCCGTAGGACAAAAACGGGTCTATATTAGAACATTGAATATTTAACAGTTAGAATCACTGAAGGTCGACCTTTAGTGATCGAACTGTAAAAATCCTTAACATATCACCTCCATGCCAGCAGCATAGTAAACCTCTATCATGTGGATGGAGATATTTTACAGCAGCTGAGGAGATGTGCTCTTCTCACATAGAGTCGTCTCATGGGGAGTGTGGAACACTGATCCCTGTGGACACTAAGGTATGTGTAGCTTTAGCTATTCTTACTAAAGAGACCTTCTGGTGACTATCAGGAGGCACGGTGAGTATATGCCAATCATCTGCCTTGAGAATATTACACCAGTTTTATTATATTCATAAAGTAGCAGAAAGTATTCCAAGAACCAAGCCAACATGAGAATGGAGAAAGTAGATTTTGTCAGTAAGGAGACCAACATCTGTGTGTGTCATTACAAATATGAGCCAATTCACCACTAAGTGATGCACTCACATTACCAATTAATTATTAACTTTTCTAAGTGCTTCCCTTTTGCTGGCACCATGTCACACTCTGTAAATGTGGACACACAGCTATGGTCAGTAAGTGGGCTTATCATTCATGCAGTACCTGCCATGATGTGTGCTCACCCAAGTAGTATCTGTGCCACCATTTGGTATCAGGACAGGTCCTCAGTGTCCCAATAGGGAAGCATGGTGACATACCATGCAGTGGCATGTGCCACGACAGCAACCTATGCACTCCTTTCCTAGAAAAGCATGGCCATCAAACACTCCAAACACTGATACCATACCAATAACATTTACCCTGTTTTCTGGGCTCACTTCATTGTCCAATCTGTTCCATATATGATGCAAATACCTTGACAGTATGGATTGCAACACAGTCCACTCTCAGTGCTGCATAACAGAGATCTTCATGCACTTCAGACAGCTCCACAGCCATTGTGTAGGTGAGCTAATGCTGTCCTCATCTCAGGCATAATCATAGACGTACATACTGCTACACACCCTGCTTTCCTCACACAGTTAAATGCAGGTGGCACTGTAACCCCCCCCCCCCTTCAAAAATCAGTCTAAACCATGAATCTCCATATCTGCCTATGGCCTGTTTCTTTGACCCCATCTCTAGTTATGTCATTTGTAATCTGTAAAGTAGTGTGATAATATACTGCAAAGTTCCATCACAAACCTTCTTATGCCCCACACCAATTCAGTAAGTACATGAGCAACAGCTAAACAGTAGTAATCTTACCCACATTGTCCCCATGTCACTGTCCTGCCCACGTCACTGTCCCGTGAGCAGTTACCACAGCAGCTTTAGCTTGTTCCTTCCCCTCTGGAGTGAGCTCTTTTATACCCACTAACTAGTCAGCACGTTTCCATAGAAACATGATCACTGCAATGGCTGCAGCTGTTTTTATTGCACCATTTTGGGGTCTTATGCTAAAGAGGCAATTAATGGTAAACATATTTTAATGACACATTTTATACAATGCATACCAGGCCAAGAATGCTTAAAAAAGGCTCACACCTGACTGTGAACCACCTGTGAATATGCATAAGTCACCATGCACATGTATGAGAGGGTCACTGACCTCTGTGGGACTGCAGGTGTACTGTTCAGCACTGCTGCTTAGGAGCACTATAGTCCAATAATAAACAGAGATGCATGTTGTATGGTGTACATACATTTAAGGTCAAAATGGTTTTCACTCCCCTAACACCAACCTAGCATGACATTTGCCAATGACCAACTATATAGTAGCATTGGGCAATGCCATGCTGCCCATCTGTGCATGTCATGTGATACCTGCAAAGTGTGTGGATCTGACTCGGTTACCATTTTCTTCAACATTACTAACTGTGAAGTGGCTGTGGCACTGGACAGTGTTGAATGTGAAAGGGACACTATTAGTGCTTGAAGGAAACAAAGATCTTTCTGTACTTCCTACACAGGGATCAATTGGAGCACATTTTATTTATTTAATATTTGTTGACTGGGATAGTCCAACGAGGCACATACCCTTTTTTCAGCAGAGGCCCAGAGGGGGAAGCCCCAAACAGATAAAGATTGGTACAAATAACAAATTATATAATACATAAACTCATAGAGTAGTAGTACATACATGGATTGCAAGTTATACAGACTTATTCAAGCACAGACAGAACAGTTGACTATACAAGATGATATGCATGGTGGGAAGTAGATATTTTTCTTTAGTTAGGTAGGAAAGACCAACTAAAAGAGCAGTAAACTTGGAGTGCAATGTAGTAGAGAAGTTCAGAAAAAAGGAGAAGAAAGGATGAGACAGAGGAAATAGGGGATCGAGAGAGAGTATGTAGGCAGGGAATTAGATGGGAAAGAAAGACTCCTATAAGGTTGAGTGAGTAAAGATCTACAGTGAGGTGTAGTGAAAGTGAGCCTTTAAAGACTGTAGGATGGGAAGGGGGAATCAGTCAGGTGTAAGGCAGGAACAGAGCCAAACATTAGGTGAGATTTGAGGAGTTATTTGAACTGTAGGTGATTTGGTGTGGTAAGTATGTGTTGGGGGATTGAGTTCCATGTTCTACCGATGCAGTTGGAGTAAGGAGATTCGGCAGAAAAGTTATTAGCTTTTGTGTCTTGTAAGAAGAATTTGTCAGAAGGTATAAGTAGTCTCTTATTAGTTTGTGGTTGAAGTAGGTTGTGGAGTGCAGGGCACCTGTCTGGGAGGTAAAGTATGCCATGAGTCATGGTGAGTTGGGTTTATGTGAGGTAATTGGGGAGCTCAAGCCAGTTTAGTTAGCATAGGGCAGTGCAATGCTGGGCTCCATAAGGACAGCTGGTGGAGAATCTAGCAATTTCGTTGTTGCAGGCATCTAGTTTTGCCAGGTCTGTTTTGTACAGGTTGGTGAGAATGGGTGAGGCATAAAGAAGAATAGAGACTAGATGTTTTCTGGCAATAGATTGTCTTGTGGAGTCGGTTAGGGTTTGACTCTTTAGAGAGAGCCTAATTTAAATGTGATCTTTTTATAGTTAGGGCAATGTGTTTGTCAAATCTCATCTCATCAGTTGTGACACCAAGAAGCTTAGTGTAAGAAACATGTTCTATTTTGGTGTTAGAAGACTGAATCATGAAGGGGACAAGAGGTTTGAGGGCTTGTTGTTGGGGGAAAATCATACATTTACTTTTATTAGGATTGAGTATTAACTGAGCATCAGAGCGCCAAGATTCTACATCTGTAAATGATTTTTGGGTTATTTCTTGGAGTTTAGAAAGAGAGGGGGCTGCTCATATGAGTGTGGAGTCATCAGCATATTGTATGGTAGTGGTCTGATGGGTGGCAGTGTGGAGGTTGGTAAAGATGGAAAATAGGAGAGGACCTAGAATTGATCCTTGTGAGGTACCTAATGGAACAGGAAGTAGAGAAGAGAGCTTGTGCTGCCATTTTACAGCCTGATGACGGTCATATTGTGGAACCATGAAAAGGCACAGTGGCTTAGTTTAAGTAATGATACATGCTGGAAAACTCTTATGAGGGCCCTTAGTACAAAGTGGATACCTGGAACTGCCTTACCAGAGTGATGAGTTATTCCATGTGCACCACCTGCACTAGTGAGCAGTGCAGACATATGTACAGTTACCTGAAGAGGCACCAACATGACTTTCTTAGCCAATGGGAAGAAGTTGTTGTGCAACAGAGTTTTACAGTAAGTAGCATTACAGGTGGTTACTGGAGTTTTTTTCAGACAACTTCCATGGCTCCTGTGCATGCACTGTTCACTCTCTTGGGGACTGGGTATACAGCATATAATCTTGTCTCTTGCAGCACATTACCTTCTGTAGAACCTTTGGTCTGGCAGGTACAATTCATTTTTTTTCACCTTGGCATAGTTAATAGCTTTTTAGTTATGCAAGAACTGCTATGCCACACACTGTGGGACAAATTAGTGAAAACAGTTTCTCCTTTTGTGTTTCTGTCTTTATCGCTGTTTATATTTATCCACGTATGTATAAATATAAATGTATATACAGGTGTGTGTGTACATATATATATATTTTTACCACTTGATAACATGAGTAGAGGACTGATCCAGGTGGACAATTCTGAGGCTCAGCAAGGAAAAAGTGAGTAAAAATTGAAAGAAGACAAACTACTAGTGTTACAGACCTCCCAACTGAGCCTATTTTAGAGGAACATTGCTATTTTAAGGCCTGATTTAGGATGTCTGTATTTTGGTGGTATGTCCCGGTTTTTAACTCCTATCCGGGTGATGCCTCTAGGAGCAATTGCAGTTAACTCCTACTGACGCCTTTAGGCGTCAAATATTGCTTGTTCATATTTGCATCAATAATTCCAAAACCATGCAATGTACAAGGTTTTGAAAGATTTTATTTTAAAGCTTACACAATGGCAAACTCGACTGCATTAAAATTAAACCTTGGTTTAGTGCAGGTAAATAGATAAATTAACTGTTGATTTTATGATATTAATTTATATAGATATAATTTTCATATTTTTCTAAATATCTCAACGACCAAGTAACAGACAGAAATCCTTTGTCTCATATGAAAGTTCACAGCTAGATTAATAAAATACTGCTGACTATATGTGCGTATCTTGAGTGGTTACTGAGGTATTGTAAGTTGTTTACAAAATATTACAAATGTAATAGTTTCTGTGTTTACTGTGACTTACAACATTTAGTTTAAGATGTAGAACCTAAAGAATGCTACCACTATAAAACTAGTTTGTGCTGAAGAGTATGCCATTTATACTTTTCATAACTCCTATGGTTCCAGAAATATGAAGATTTGTTTGAAACGTGCAGGCATAATTTGATACTATCAAAAGGCTTAGGCTCCACCCATTGGAAGTTACAGTGCAAACTTCCTGAGCTCCACTGGAGTGAATGAGTTAAGCTTGATTTCCCCTTCACACAATTTTCTGAACCCCCCCCCCCCCATAATATGTGATTTTTGAAGCTGCCTACTACACAGAAAACCACACTGCGAGACCAACATACTAGTACAGACAATAACTTTTAAAAAAGGACACATATTTTACAACTTTTTCTGAAGTAAAAATAAAATGACCTACTGTGGTAGATTTTTGTAATACGGTTCATTAAAGTCTGCAGATTTTACAGTGTCTCTTTGCTAATTTGCTTATATATTTCCATCATTTTTTTAGCCTTTTTTAAACAAATGTTTCTGAGTAGTATCCCAAATTCCTACTGGGAACGTGAAGAGTTGTGTGCTGTTTAGTATTCAAACGTTATTCTGATTAGATGCCCAGAGTTTTAGCTGGATGTTCCTATTTTTGGAGGTTCTTTGTTCCCGTTTTCATTGTCTACTCTGCAGGTTGAGAGGTATGGTCATTTATAGAGTACAAAAACAATACTAAGCACGCAAAAATGTTGTAACGTTGTACAAATCTTCCCACAGTATCTAGTGAATAGTGTGGGAAGAAATAGCCAGGGAATTGTTATGGCAAGGCTTGTATAGGCCCTAGCCGATAGCCTAGTACCAACCTATGAACCTAAAATAGCAGGAGTCGAATTATTGCAAAACCCAACATGCAAAAAATTACAACCATACCTCTCAACCTCTCGGCACAAGAATTCTGGCAAGGTCAACAACAACATGGGTACAAAGGCCTGAAGTCTGCGATAAATTTTAAATATTGCTCTTATAAATGTAGAGAGTTGTTAGAGTAGCAAATTTTGCACTTGCATGTATTTTCTGAATGATGTGAAGTCTAAAACACAAACGTTTGTCATTATTAATTTACCTCAATACCCAATGTTTTGCCAGAAAATGACAAATTTAATGAGGGATAGATTAAAATATGAGAAAGAAATCTGGATATTCTGCAAAATTCTGAACAGTATTCCAACAACATAAAAAAACAAATCTAATATAAAGTTATACACAATTCTATTTGCGTCTATATCACAACATGGAATCCGTAAATGTCAAACTTTCACGAGTGAATATTCAGACTCGAAAACTGTATTATGGGGGGCTGCGCCCCCCACACCACTGCTATATTCCTACTCAGAGATTGCACTACAGTGAGGAAAGGGTATAAATCCTGATCTTCACTGTATAGTGAAAATATATCAACTTCAAGGACGTGAATATTCACTCATGTGAATGTTCGACATTTACTGATTCAATGTTGTGATATAGACCCTTCTACTTACAGAGTTATTCTTGGTTAATATGGGTTAAGACGGGATGATGAGATGGATGGTAGAGTAAGTGAAGTACAATACAGGGAAGTGGCTGGCAGTTGAAATGAGTGTGTATGGAGGAGGGTATAGGATAGAGACACGAAAAAGATTTAGGCTTGTCTAACATGGATATCTTAGCAGTAAGTTAGGAGGTGAATATATCAGGTACTTTGTTTTCCTCCATTTATGTTCATATTTTATGCAGGGTCTGCCATGGCTGTAGCTGTGGTGTGGCAGTAGCCACCTCACAATCCACCTGCCTTGCCATGGCTGTGGTTTGGTGTAGCAGCAGCCACCTCACAATCCACCTGCCCTGCCACTGCCTGTTGGGTCCCCAGCTATCTCTAAGTCAGCCTTTCTGTAGGATGACATGGATCATCAAGCAATTGGCATCCTGAAGGGGTCCCTTGTGGCCTCAAGGGTCAGACATAGGCTTTCTGTCAGGGAGCATCACTGGCAGGTCACAATATGTCACTTGGAAGGTGTTAGAAGACCTAGTGATGACCTTGGTGGACCAGTGACTGGATGCATCCATTGCCCACCTGGAGCATGTCCTCATGCATCTGGCAAAACTCGCAGCACTGCCTGGCCATGACAAATGGGCCACTAGTGTTGGTGCCTATGGGACAGAGTGGTTACAGAGGTCACTGGCCTGTTGCTGGATGCAGCACAACAGTCAGCTGTCACATCACATCACCTTCTCCTCATCACAGTCTTTTTCTACCCAGACTGTGGTCCAGTTCACACCATCTTCAATTGCCCTCTCTCTCTCTCCATCTCTCCTCTGTGTACCCCTATTTGTCAGCACCTCCCCATTTGGGCTTTGTCTTTTGTGTTTGTCTGCCCCTGCTAACATCCCTATACCCTTCTTGCCTTCCCACACCCACTTGTACTCTTCTTTGGGAAAAACACACACACACTCCAGACCAGTCTTCTCTTACTGTTGTCCATTTCAGTGCGCCTTTGTTTGCTCTTCCCCTTTCTGACTGTCCTATACATTCATTGCCTTATTTATTAATTAGGGACTCTCAGCTGTGCTCATAGTGTCTCATCGATGTTATGTGCATGCTGTAAGTACACTACTGGACTCACTTGGTCAAATGGGCTACAGTGCCAATCATTACACCACTTGTAGGATTTTTCTGATTAACTCTGCTGGCCAATGCTGCTCCTAGGACATCACTAATGCCCTCTGGGCTGCATTTCACTAATTTCCCTTTATGGAGCCATCTAACCTAATTTTGTGAATCCAACCCACAAGGGTTTGTAATGGTGAGGTAAATTTTAACTTTCAGTTTCTTGATGTGTTGCTAGGAAAAAAAATAATTAAAGAGGTAAATAATTCTACAGAATGAAGGCAATTTTAATGGCAAACTTTATTTAATGCTGTGAGATATCCTTTTAATGTAGCTCCCACTGTAGTTCATGTAGAAGTAATAGACTGTAGTTTCCCATTACACCACAAGGTGAAGCTCCTTTTCAGGAATATAAAAGACCATTTTGAAAGTGAAAGAGGGGACTGGAACACTAGCTGAAGGAGGGAAGACAAACATGTAGCTGAAGGGAAAAAGGGCCTTGCAGCATGACTGGATTTTCTTTTCTAGTGCTTTGGGACAGGGAAGTGAAGTAGCAGATTGTGTCAGTCTCTGGCTGGGATCCTGGATGATGGTATTTTGTAGAATCTGGAGAGAAGTCTGAAACCAGTAGCTCCATGCCTGCTATGATTCAGCAAGAGAAAGAGTTCCCTTCGGCCTAGTACTGAGAAGCCATAGATGATTACCAGAGTTCTGGTAGGTGATTTTCTACTTTTCTCAGAGGAACCACAGCATCTGGTCACTAGGATATTCTCGACAGAGTGGTGAAAGGCTCTGGCCATCATTTTTATAAGATTGTGGTCCCCCCCCAAATGCTTTGTGGATTACAAACTGGGATCCATACGAGCTCCAACTTGGGCCCCATCATGCCGGCAGCAAGACTGTAAATAGTCCCTGGCCAGTGAATAGGGTATAATAGAGTATTTCATAGTTGGTGTGTTTAGAATTGATGAAGGGGGTAGAGGGTGTTAGTACTGCTGAATGACGCTGCATTTTCTCATATTTGTATTGTTGCATTATAAATCCTCATTGTTCAATGACATTGCATTTTGCTCGTGTTAGTACTGCTGTCTTCAATAAATTTGCTGCTCAATGACATTGCATTTTCTCATACCTGTATTGTTGTATTATGACTCTTATTGCTTAATGACATTGCATTTTTTCCCTGTGTTTGTATTGCTGCATTATAAAACTTTACTGGTCATTGATATTGCCTTTGTGCATGTTTGAATGTCAAGATTTTCTTCTGTTGAGTTCTGGGGAAGAGGGTGAATGTATGTTTTTATTGCATGCATATCTCACCTTGCTTTATTGCTAACTGGTGCACTATTGAAATAATTTGTTTATGGTTGTGCTATTGCCTTTTTAAACTAGATGCGTCACCTAGAATAAAATCTGTCCCTCTTGCCACCTTGGTGTGTTGGGCCTATAGGGGTGTCACCAGAGTCAGGTAGGAAGGAACCCATATCTTTTCAGCTACACCTGCGGGTGCACTACATTTGGTGGGTTGTCCGGGATTGCCTGTACTGCCTTGGACTCCACCCTATTCCTCTGTATGTGTGGAAAGCAAATCCAGCAGAAATATGAACCCAGAAGCTGCAGTTTTCACTGCCCATAAATACTATAGGGCCTGAAGTTTTGAATGCTTTGGGAAATATTGTAGAAAAATGCTTAAAGCCTACACAGCCATTCACTGGGTTTGGCTACCACAAATTGCGTTTCTTTTCTGGGAAACAACCCACACCTCAGGGAGAGGAAGAATTTGAATCCTGGATGGATCAGGCCTCACATGCCCTAGAGGAGTGGGATATCCCAGAATCTCAGAAGCAGCAGCAGATAGCTGAAAGTCTAAAGGGATTAGCTGTAGATACCACACACAACCTAAGGATGGGTAAGCAAGATTGCATGGCCAAGGATTATTTAGGAGTGCTGCAGGATGTGATTGGAAGACCAAGATGGCTGCTGACCTACTGTATCAGTTCGAACATACATACCAAGAAGTTGGTGAGAAACTATTTGATTACATTAAGTAATTAGATAAAATGCTCCACCAGATCATCCTCAAGAAGGGGGTGGATCCAAAATTAGCTGACCAAGTATGGATCGGACAAATTTACAGGGCACTCAAGCTATGGACCCCATTGTATGGAAAATGAGGATGAGAAATAGGGAAGAGACTCTAACTTATTCATAGTTGGTTAAAGAGGTGAGGGAAGAGGAAACCCTGTTGAAAGCCAAATCTCAGTGTTCAACAGCAACTAAAACAGTGAGTGAACACCAGCAGGAGCCTATAGCTGTGCTCACTACTCAAACAGGAGTCGTGGCCCAGTGTCCACAATGCAGAGATGTCACAGTTGCAGATGCAGGTGTCTTCCCTGACCAACGCCATAGCTCAAGTCACCAATACAGTTGCAGAATTACAGAAAGCCATGGTAACTTTAGCTGAAGGGAGGAATACATCAGCTAGAACCTCCATGAAAGGACTTAGGGAAGAACCAAATCAGCCAATGCTCAAAGTTCCTACTGGATTTTGTTTTCACTGTGGAGATACAGGGCATATAAAGCAACAGTGTCCTAATGCAGAGAACTTGAAAAGAGTGAACAAAATATTATTGGCTAGTGCAATGCAGGGAAACTTCAAAGGGCCCCAGTGAAGGAGCCAGCTGAGTGCCCAGTTACAAAGAGCTCCATAAAATCTAACATCAAGAGACAGCATCCTGGATCTCCTTTCCACACTAATCCTTGTAATAGGGGAGAGAAACTACTTACTATGCACACTTCTAGCTCATCTAAGGTGAGCAACTGAATTAGAAAGCCATCTCAGCCAAAACCTCAGCATCTGTGACTGCAAAGCATTACTAAGCAAGAGTCTTATCTGTTAAAATGGCGAGGTCAACCAGTGGTACCTCAACCACATGCTGACTGCCGTACAGCTGAACAACACTGGAAACAAACTACCCGAGGGCCTACTGGGACCGTACCCTGTTGTGTCAGTAAAAATAGGAGTGTATAGTAAAGCACTGTTGGATACTGGTGCACAAACCACCATTCTGTAGAGACTTCTACCAAAAATACTTACAGCATTTGCCACTTGAAAAGTTAGAAGATTTGTTGATCTGGGGGCTAAGTGACACGAAGTTCCCTTATGATGGTTATGTCTCACTCAAGTTAGAATTTTCCACTTCAGTTGTTGAGTCATCAGAAGTTTATGAACCACTCGCTGTTGTGTGCCCCAGGCCAAAAGGAAGGGATTCAGCATCTATTTTAGTGGGGACAAATACTGACCTCATCAGAAGAATGCTAATGCCTCAGTTGACCCAGGAACATCCAACACTACATCCTGTCCTGAGATCATTTTTCTGTGCCCTTCAAAGGGAGAAGGATAGTAAGAAAAATGAAATTGGTCATGTGTGGACCCTGTCTGGGAAAGAGCATATAATTCATCCTGTTTAGGTCACCTGCTTGAGAGCCAAAGTGAGGATGTGCGGACAATTTCCTCTCATCTCATGATGGAAATGGATCCAGAAAGTGACTTGCTACCAGGGCAGGAACTAATCCCAGAAGTTTGGCCTGTAGACAGGTTAAAGCATCCTTATGACACTTTGCCTGTGGGGTTAAAGAATAAAGGAAGTACTCCCATTGTCCTGCATTCACAATTGCATTTGGGAAATGTTTATGCTGCCACTCCCTTACCTGCTTCTGTGTTGACAAGGAATGAGAGCAGGGCCAATGAGCTGAAGCTGGAAGATATTGAGGTAGGAGGTGGTCTCTTGCCCACTGATTGGCTAACCAGAGTTAAAGCGCTACTAATGAAAAAGAAAAATTGTTTTTCTATTAGTGAACAAGATATGGGCTGTGCAAAAAGTGCCTGCAGCAAGCATATCCCAAGCTTACTGTAATCTTGTCACTTTGCAGGCTTCATTACTACCAACTTTGAGTAACAGTGACCTCAGGAGAGATCAAAGAGAAGACCCCTTAGGTCAGCTGGTGGTAGCTGCTTTAGAGAAGAAACAAGTTAATATGCTTTGCACGCATATTCATCCTCTGGCAAGACTTTTGGCCACAGAATGGGACAGACTCCAGATACAGAATGGACTAGTGTATAGGAGATCTCCTAGTGCACTCGGCAGTGAAAAATGGCAATTGTTGCTTCCTCAGAAGTGTAGAGTAGTAGCACTCCGTTCATTGCATGATGAACATGGTCATCTTGGTTATGAAAGAACTATGGGTCTGGTACAAGACAGGTTCTACTGGCCATGCATGAAGAAAGATGTTGAGGATTATTGTCGTACATGTCTCCGTTGCATTCAGAGAAAGACTCTGCCAACCAGAGCTGCCTCATTGGATCAAATGGAAAGTAGTGGACCCATGAAACTGGTCTATATAAATTTTCTGTGCATTGAACCGGATGAAGGCAGGATCAGTAATGTGCAGGTGGTGACAGACCACTATACCAGGTACACTCAAGCATTTCCCACTCGCGATCAGAAAGCTATTACAGTGGCGAAACTACTAGCTGAGAAATTCTTTGCAAACTATGGCATGCCAAAAAGGATATACTCTGATCAAGGATGTGATTTTGAGAGCAGGCTTGTCCATGAACTACTCACTCTGTTGGGAGTCCAAAAAAGCCACACCACTCATCATCCTCAAGGGGATCCTCAGCCTGAGCGTTTCAACAGAACTTTACTAGACATGTTGGGGACACTATCTGCTGAGAAGAAGAGTCAATGGAGTTGACATGTAGCCACAGTGGTGCATACATACAACAGTACTAAAAATGATGCTACAGGATTCTCACCTTACTTCCTAATGTTTGGAAAAGAAGCTAGTCTTCCTGTTGACATCACCTTTGGAGTCACAGCTGATGATACACCAGTGCAATCTCACAGCAGTTATGTAGAGAGACTCAAGAAGAACCTCAGACAAGCTTATGAGCTTGCTGGAAAAAAAACAGGACAAAGACATCAGTGAAACAAGGCTCACTATGACAAAAAAGTAAAGATGCATGACTTGCAGCCAGGGGACAGAGTTCTTTTGATAAATTTGGGACTACAAGGAAAGCATAAACTAGCTGACTGCTGGGGACCTGAGATTTACATAATTTCTTCTCAGCTACCTAATATCCCTATCTACCAAGTTTGCCCTGAGGGGAAAGAAGAACCCATTAAACCCTGGCACCAAAACAACTTAATGCCTTTGGCAAAATCAGTGAGGCTCATGAATCCGGAACCCAGAATGGCGCAGCGGAAGCCTAACTCAAGGCGATCCAGAAGGCTAAGGAGGAGAGGAACTATCCTGTCCAATGTTTAAGAGCCTATGCTTAATCCTGCTGAAGGAGAGGAGGACAGTGATAATGACTGGGGTTTCAGTGGGCTTTTTTATGTGGATGTTCAATGTAAATCCAACAGAATTCGTTGTCATTTTGAGCAGCCCAGACCTAACAATAGACTAAGTAATGTTTCTGCGCCTCTTGCAGAACCCGATACTGATGGAAGCCCTACTATGCAAACTTCAGAAAATAGTGCTGAGGAAAGTCGTACCATTATGGAAAATGAAGCTGAAGTTATACAAGAGGAGATCTTAGAAGTAGACAATATGCCTACTGAATAACTAGACAATGAATGTGATGTGAGTGACAAATCTTCCAAGCAAAATTCCTTAGCTGTCTCTTCCGAACAAAAACTGCAGAGACTGATTCGGCCCCCACAGAGACTTACCTATAACAATTTGGGACATAGTACACAGAAACCTGTGACCACAGCTCATCAGAGGGTCTGCACTCATAATCCCTATGCCTCCTACTTAAGTGGTGACACCCCACTCCAAGTTAAGCATAAGGCTGATTACCCTTGATGGAATGTACCTTTTGAATGCAAAAATATTGTTCAGTTGATGCTGCATTAGTGCTTGTAAATATTTTCTGCTAATCTACCTTTGACTTGGGGGGACCCAAGATTTTCAAGTGGGGGGAAGAATGTAGCTCCCACTGTATTTCATGTAGAAGTAATAGACTGTAGTTTCCCATTATAGCACAAGGTCGAGCTCCTTTTCAGGAATATAAAAGACAATTTCGAAAGTGAAAGAGGGGACTGGAACACTAGCTGAAAAAGGGAAGACTGAAACATGTAGCTGAAGGGAATAAGGGCCTTTGCAGCATGACTGGATTTTCTTTTCTAATGCTTTGGGACAGGGAAGTGAAGTAGCAAATTGTGTCCATCTCTGGATGAAATCCTGGATGATGGTATTCTGTGGAATAAGGAGAGAAGTCTGAAAACAGTAGCTCCACACCTGCTATGATTCAGAAAGAAAAGGAGTTCCCTTGGGCCTAGTACCAAGAAGCCATAAGATGAATACCAGAGTTCTGGTAGGTGATCATCTACTTCTCATCAGAGGAAACATGGCACCTAGTCACTAGGATATTCTCGACAGAGTGGTGAAAGGCACTGGCCATCATTTTTATATTTTTATAAGATTGTGGCCCCCCCCCCCAAAAAAAAAAAAATTGCTTTGTGGATTACAAATAACTGGGATCCATACGAACTCCAAATTGGGCCCCATCATGCCGGCAGCAAGACTGTAAATAGTCACTGGCCAGTGAACAGGGTATAATACAGTGTTTCATAGTTGGTCTGTTTAGAATTGATCATGGGGGTAGAGGGTGTAAGTACTGCTGAATGACATTGCATTCTCTCATATTTGTATTGTTGCACAATAAATCTTTATTGTTCAATGACATGGCATTTTGCTCATGTTAGTACTGCTGCCTTCAAGAATTTTGCTGCTCAAAGACATTGCATTTTGTCATATCTGTATTGTTGTATTATGACTCTTGTATTGCTTAATGACATTGCATTTTTTACCGTGTTTGTATTGCTGCATTATAAAGCTTTACTGCTCATTGATATTGCCTTCTTTGTGCATGTTTGAATGTCAAGACCTTCTTCTGTTGAGTTCTGGGGAAGATTGTGAATATATGTTTTTATTACATGCATATCTCACCTTGCTTTATTGCTAACTGGTGCACTGTTGAAATAACTGGTTTAAGATTGTGCTATTGCCTTTTTAAACTAGATGTCACCTAGAATAAAATCTGTCCCCTCTTGCCACCATGGTGTGTTGGGCCTATAGGAGTGTCACCAGAGTCAGGTAGGAAGGAACCCACATCCCTTCAGCTACACCTGCGGGTGCGCTACATTAAATTCATACATCAGGCTTAAATCTAAGTGCCAAGCCTTTAAGGTATTAAATTGTGTCTAATTAATAACATCGGTGTGGGGTATATTATTTAAAGAATGGTGTAATATACATCATTTCTGAAGAAATGCTGTCTAGCATGAGAAGTCTTATGAAAAATATATCGAAGCGTATGGATTTCAAGTTGTCACTGAGGTCTAATAAAAGTAGCTTTCATCATATTGTCTGTTTTTGTATTCAGTGATTAACTTGCAGTCTTGTTGCATCACCTTCAGCCATATTTTGTGTTAATAATTACAGAGCTGAGTGGGAACAAGTTAAGCAATTCATATCAACATTAAAAAAAAATATATGCATCATAAAACACAGTGGCTGGGATCCAGAAATGCTTAACGTAATGGGGAAGCCCTCACTTGGAAGTTTTCCCCATTGCAAATATTACCATAAGTCCTACAAAAAAGCAGGTCCTGCCTTCCCCTTGCCATTGATTTATTGGTAGTGTTTAAGGTGAGCTTTGACTAGAAATGCCTATTCTTTGTACGCCAAAACAAAAGGATCGTCATCCAGCACATCCATACCCATCTAGACAACACACCATACCTCAACTGTAAGATTTTTGCAGAATGTCCAGATTTAAGCTTCATATTTTTGGTCTGTTCTTCATAAAATTTGTGGATTTCGGGCAAATCTTTGAGGCTTACAGTCACTCAAAACTGACAGACATTTTTAGTTTCAGGCTTCATATCCTTCAGAAAATGCATGCCAACACAAAACTTGTTATTCTACTACCTAAGTTTATGAGCAATATTTAAAATTTGCACCTATTTTTGGGCCTTTGTCCCCCCCCCCCTTTATTTTAGGTTTTGTCCAGATTTCTTACACTAAGAGGTAGAGAGGTGTGCAATACACATTATACTATAGGTTTACTACTGAAGTTTTGATCGGGACACATTTGAAACTAGAATATCAGGATAAGCGATTCAAAAAACAGGAATTCCAAGAACTACATAATCAAACACACGGACTTGCCCCACCCCAACTTTCTGTCCCATGTTTGCACTTGTTCCTGTGTTGACACAAGTCAGGAGATTAGATGTTTGACATTCCTAGCTTCTGAATGTCTTATTTCAGTATTTCCAGTCATAAACCTATATTAAATACAGATACAAACATGCATACATACATTTGCAGTTCATTTTGTCGAAAACTGCTTGTGGCACATGTAGATTTCTTTGCACAATGTGTGGACTTGTGTTTTTACTGTTGGATGCTAAAAATTACTCACATATTGTCAACTATAGCATAGCTGAAGGCATTTCAGTTTGGTCACAATTTTGCAACAACTGAGTGAGTATGTATAAAAGTGATGGGGTGTGGCAGGTAAAACCCCCATATAAAACATTTTACTACTGGCTATTATGCCATTCTTGCTGGAAGAGTTTTTATTTAAGCGATCACAAAAGAGAAGTATTTGGCATTCTTCTGTGATTGCTTCTCATCTTTTTACTTATATGTTTGCAATGTTAGTTTAACAAAAGCATCTGTTTGTGCAATTGCAGAGGAAACTATCAGGATTTCCCTCTGTGAATGGATGAGTTTCACTAATGTGGGTGCTCATTGTTGTGTGTGCTCAATGCATTTAGGTACAAAATTACATGAGCCATTGATATTACAAAATATCAGATGCGTGGCCATCTCAACCAGCATCCTGTGCTGGTACACAAACTAGCACCCTACCCCCATAGCTTTTCAACTGAAGAGGAAAAAGAAGTTGGCTGGCTTCCTGCAGACAGTACCCAAATTGTGTACCCCCTTCCAAGATCTTCAAGTCCATTCCTTCACTGGCATATCAGCCAGGTAGTCAGATATACACACTATTCCTGTCCCAGCCAATCCAGTCCCATTTTCTGCAACCTATCCCCAACCCTCCTTTCTCTCATTTAAGTAAAATAAAAAATATATTGTTTCTTTTAAACTGTGGCAAACTGCTGGCTACAAATTTAGTCAGAGGTTACTACAGTTTATAACCCACAAAGAGCACTACAGCGTGTCTACAGCAAAATTTCAACAGGTCTACTGGAAGTTGTGGCAGTTTAATGGAAGCCTGTTAAGGTCTGATTGGTTTTAGGTAAGGAAGAAGAGCTCTGGGAAATGTCTCGTTCTGCATTGTACTTTCTGTGAACCGTGTATGCAAAATCAATCAGTTCAAACCAGTGCATTTAAAGTCGTACTCAGAGGCATGGAATGGAAGCACTCCCAAACCAAAAGGAAGCTCAAGAGAATGCAGGAGATTCAGACCCATCACAAGTATTTGTACGAATGCCCATGATGCACCTGACAAGTCTTAGCCCACTGCAAATGATCAAGACGAACCTCAAGATGCATCCACAGGCAAGGACTAACTGCAAAGTACTGCACGTAAAAAGTTCACCTTTCAGGTGCAGTCCTGTCCTGCATCCAGCTACCCAGCAGACTATATGCACCTCAGCCTGGCTACTGTAAATGTGCAAATACTGAAGCATCTGTAAATCTTCTGATTTGAGTTAATCTACTAAAGGCTCTTACCTTGCAAGAGGCTGCAATGCCACAGAACAAGAAGCCACTCTTCAAGCCCAAGATGAGATCACTCAGTCCTTTACGTAGCATTCTCTCAGTGGTACATCTCCTCAAGTCAATTTCCTCAAACTATTGTATCATCCTGGGCTGAACATGACATAATGCCAGACAAAACAATCAGTCTTGAGTACTGCATGGTCATACTA